>NW_028153384.1:0-26313 GCF_964106915.1 Podarcis gaigeae
TCACCCCCTCTTACTACATAGCATGGGTAACATCCTCATGGCCCTGCAGTTTGAAGTTGAACCTACTGCCTGTAGCGTTGTGCTGCCATCTAGTGCTGCCTCGGATGGTTGCACTGCCCTGCGGTCCAGCCCAGTTTGCCAGGAACAGGCAACATCTGCATGCTTTGCCTCGGAACAATCGCTGTATGTGAAATGCATCACATGGCGGCAATGCAAAGCTCTTGCCTAACATGGAATTAGGAAAAGGCAGGATAGGGCTTTATTGGTGAAGTATCGCCTGGTACATTCCACATCTGGAATAGCATTGCAGCAGATAGCCCTTTTGCAAACTTTAGAGGCAAGTCTAATTTTTCTTCCTTTTGCTTCTGAATGACTCTTTATGAGCTGGAAAAGCAAAAATGGAAAGCGTAATTGCTGGTGGTCAACAAAAGAGGTTTAAAGACTGTCTCAAGGCAAATCTTTTAAAAATATAGTATAAACACCAACAATTGGGAAACACTTGCCTGCGAGTGCTCCAATTGGAGAACAGCCTTTACTCAAGGTGTCATGGGCTTTGAAGACACTCAAACTCAGGACACAAGGGAGAAACTTGCTAAGAGGAAGGCACGCTTGGCAAATCCACTTTGGATCAACTCCTGCCCAGAAACCAATATCCCCACTGCGGAAGGACGTGTGGATCCAGAATTGGCCTCCACGGTCACTTACGGACTCATTGTTAAAACCACATTTATGGAAGACAATTGTACTTGGCTATGAGTGATCACCAGAAGATACCCTGGTGCATTGCACATCTGGAATAGCATTGCAGCAGATAGCCCTTTTGCAAATTTTATTGGCAAGTCTAATTTTTCTTCCTTCTGCTCCTGACACTTTATGAGCTGGAGAAGCAACCCCATATTTATAACAACACCACACTTCTTTCCTTCAAAGCCTTGCCTTTCCAGTAAAGCAATTGATACCCCTCCTTAGATCAGGGGCCAGCAACCACAAGCGGCCCATGGGGGTCATTGAACCAGCTCATGGACCCCCACAGACCACTCAGGGACCCCCGCCACCCACTCAGTTAGCTCCCATGCGCCATGCTAACCGGCATGGAGCAGAGCGGGGACCGCCTTCCACAATGCTGGCCAGCTTCCCATTGGCTGCAGGAAGCTCCTGCAGCCAATGGGAAGCTGTGTCTGCCTCCTCCGCACCGGAAGGAGTGCCAGAAATAGTGTTTGTGCATTCGTGTGTGCAGTGGACTCTGGCCCACTGCGGTGTCTGCAGGACCGTGAACTGGCCCAAGCCACAAAAATTTTGCTGACCCCTGCCTTAGATTATTGCTGAAACTATACCCTAGTAGACCTGTAATGCAGAGGTAGTCTATGTCCGATTGGACTACAACTCCCATTAGCCCCAGCCAGCATGGTCAATAGTCAGGTGTGGGGGAAGTTGTAGTCCAGAAAAATGAATGGCAGCATGTTGGCTCTCCTTGATGTGTAACAGAATTAATCAGATTTGTTCAATTTACGTATTGCTTCACACAAAAGGTATGGGCCAGCAAGTGAATATACGATTAAACTACATTAAAGTGAAACAAATGTACTTCAAGTGTTCATTTGCAGAAAGCAGAGGGCAACATAAAATAACCAACCTGTGCACATGAGGATGAATGGAAAAAATAAATGATCCAACCCAGACCATTAGCACTGTCCAAGGTGCTGGGGAGAATAAGAATGTCTTTTCCTGGAGCTGGAAGCCTTCCTGGGGCAGGCATTCTACAATCTGGGGGCCACCACAGAAAAGGCCCATCTTTCATTGTCCATACATGGAGAAATTGAAAGAGATTCTTTCATATCAATTAAACCTACCCCAGGTTTTTTTTGGGGGGGTGTTATTGGGTTCTTGTTTTTATTTTGATTATCTATTTTGTGGTTTTATATTTTGATTTTGTTCTGTGAACTGCCCTGAGGCCTCTGGGTTTGGGCGGCATATAAATTCAATACAATAATAATAATAATAATAATAATAATAATAATAATAATAATGTACAGTACAAAGGGGATACCTATGTAAAGAATAGGTCATCAGTGGTATTCCATGCTGGTAACGCTCAGCACAATTCTATAGCAGAAGAATTTGGCTGCAAGACCTCAGAGCAGTTTATATATAGAAAAAAGAGGAAAGCAGTTATATGTTGGCTGCATTGACCACAGGGTAGAGAAATGTACGTTCCATGCTCAGGTTCTGGCTATAGCCAACCAATGCCTGTCCTTGATGAGGACGAGGCATGATCTGCTTGTGGGTTTGAGTCCTGTCTCACCTCAGAGCACTGATAACCTTTAGATGCATTTCGTCCTTACGATTGTGTGGCTACGAAGTAGGCATTCCTGGGTCTGGCAGGGTGACTCACTCATTCAAGTCATTAGTGTTTTTAACTCTCCACAAAGTTCATTCCACCCCCAGCCAAAGCTCTCCGGAGGAGGGAAACAAGACCCCTAAGAGCATCTTAGTCATAGTCTTACAATTCTTTGCACTTAATGGTAGAGCAGGCAATTGTGCTTCCTTCATCACACAGTGGGCCGTTCCTCTTACCCACACTTTCTCCCTGCAGTATAGATCCATGAGATGCATGTCATTTGTATCACTCCTTCTAATACCCAGCTCATGGCGAGTGCCACCAGGATTGGAGTCAGAAGAGAACCAGCAAAAAACAAGATGGAAGTACTAGCATGGTTCAGTTTGCCAAGGTACTTCGAAAAGAAATGAAATTCCAATGAGTATTGTTATGTACTGAAGTTCTCACCCTGGGCCAGCAGGGGGATACTGTAGATAGTTTTCACTCAGGTCCACATATGCAAATAAGGGATCAAAAGTGACGTTCAGTGATTGGATAGTTACAGAAAATGGTTACTGTTGCGTTGTAGTGGAGCTCTATACAAGCAGGCTGGCTGAACCCTTCAGTTCAGTTCTGTTCTGGCCTGTGAATAAACAAGAGCTGTTTGAAGAATCACTGTGTCGTCTGATATGTTCACCCACAGCTTAACAAGAATTGAGCATCCGAGGAGCCACAGAATGTAGAGTGACAGCTGGCACAGAAAAATGGTGCTTTGAGGTGTCCTCCTGGAGAGAATGGCTGGCTGGAACTCTGCACAGGTTAGGAGGGAGTTATGTCAGGCTTTGGGGAGTCAGATCCCTTGCCCGATGGCAGCCTAAAATCAGAGAAACAATAAAAGTTCTTACTCAGGAGCTCTATTTTTTTTTAAAAAAAAACCAGAGTCATATTTATTGAGTTTATTGACAAACAACATACCCAAGGACAAAAGGAATATATTTTTGTATATAACCGAAGCTGCAAGAATACTTATGGCAAAATATTGGAAAACAGAAAAAGTACCACAATTGACAGAATGGCAAGTTAAGATTTGTGAGTCTGCAGAGATGGCAAAAATGACTGCAGGAATCAGGGGCTGCTCCAATCAAAAATTCTATACAGAATGGGAACGCATAGGGGAACAGATGAAGAAATATGGTGTTAAAGCAGAACTCTTAATAGGCAATTGTTAAGCGTGTAAGGACAAAAGAAGTAATTATAATTTAACAGTTCCCATCTTCCTGATGGGAAGATCTCACACAGGTGAAGGGAAGCAGTGGGGAGGAGGGGAGGGTTAGTTTGAATTTGGGAAATAAAATAATATATGGGACAGCAAAGGATATAATAGATTCTTATAGAATAGTAATATATTGTAACCAGAATAGAAGTTTAAAAGGGGAAGTAAATGTACTTTTAGTATTTTCATTATTGTAATAGTTATTATTATTTCAGATCAGTAGAAGGCAATGTTAAGTTAGGCTTCTTTGTTTTGCTGTCTGCATAATTTTTTTTAAGCCAATAAAAAAACAAAAACGTTCTTACCAAGCAATTTATTCAACAATTCACAGAGAGTGGCGAAGGAATGCACCCTTCCCTAATCATGGCATTGCTCCAAGTAAAGTCCCACCCACATCTCCCCTACTCCTGCGTCGGCTAATCTGTGCTTTCTTCCTCTGAGTTCTCTGTTCTAATACCCTCAATGCCCGCCTGGTCCTGGGAGAGGGGTGTGTGTCAGGAATGCTTTCCAAGGACATTGAGTCTGTCGGCTGTCTCTCCCTCTTCCAATATTTCCCAGCTTCTCCCCTCTGCAGCTTCTGAACTGTGACCTTCTGCAAACCGCTGTTCTAAATCTATACTGTCCTCCTGTTCTTAGGAAGGTTCAGGAGAAAGGGGGGGTCCCCACCATTCCTCCTCAGTCCAGCCCCTGACAAGTACGCAGTGCAACGTTCTCACTTGCGATAAGAACACAAGAAAAGCCTTGCAGGATCAGGCCTAGAGCCCAGCTGTGCTGGTCCCGGGGGGAAGGTACCGTTACTGTAGACGGAGTTCACAAGATGAGAGGCGAGGTCCGAAACAGGGAGCTGGGCGGGGAACAGGAACGCTGGAAGGTCAGAAGCAGGAGGCCGGGCAGGGAACAGGAACACTGGAAGGTCCGAAGCTGGGAGCCGGGCGGGAACAGGAACGCTGGTAGGTCAGAAGCAGGAGGCCGGGCAGGGAACAGGAACACTGGAAGGTCTGAAGCCAACAACGACGTTGCTCCCGCAACCTGGGACCGGGCTGACTGACCTTTATCTTCTTCTAAGGCCAGGGGCGGTCCCGGCCCCCAGGAGCCCCGCCTCCCCTGGCCTTAAGGTGAGCACTCCTCCTGGGAGCAACCAGTTCCCTTCGCCTCTCTGCCCTAAGCCTCTGCAGTTCAGGAGAGGCCGAAGGGTTACTGGGGCCCGGAGGAGGCTCACCTGTAGACACTGAGTCCTCAAGCACCTCTGGGGCCAGAATGGTTTCACCTGGTGCCTGCTCCTGAGGATCTGACACAGGTGCAGGCTCCTCAGAATCTAGGCCTTGCCGCAGTTCAGCCGGCCCTGGAGGCGGGGACTCCTGTGCAGGCTGGGATTCCTCTGGTTCAGCCTCTGAATCGGAATCCCAGGCCATCACACCAGCTAATCCAGCACTCTGTTCTCACAATGGCCAACCAAACAGAACCCGAGTACAACAACAAAAGGACAGACCTCGCACAGTCTTTCTCATGCGGGATCTTTGTGATGTCTCATCACATCTCTAAGTTTTCCTGAAGCAAAGTTTGAATTGCTTGGGGAACATGGGGAAAGGGTAAAGATGGGGGAGAAATTTGGTTCAGTTCAGATTTTAATATTCCCTGTTTGTGGGATGCTCTCCCCGGAGACACTCGCCTGGGACCTTCATTACATATATTTAGGTGCTAGATGCACAGTAAATTCTGTTGGGAAAGCCTGAGGCAGGAGTTTCAAACTGAACCCTTTCCCCAGACCCGTCTCTTAGTACTCAGTGACACTCTAAAGTTGGTTTTGACTTCTACTGTTATTTATTAAACTTTATGTCCTGACACTTTACCCAAGGAAGCCCACAACACATGATAAAACAAGAAAAACATCTCCAAAACAATTCCCTTAGAGATGCAGACTGGGAAAGAGCTCAACATGAAAGGCTTGTGGGAAGAAGAAGGTCTTCAGTAGATGTGAAGAGCTAACAGAGATGGCTTTTTGAGGGGAGGCAAATCCAAAGGGTGGGTGTCACAATTCTAAAGGCCGAATTCCTGTGGGATGTAATCCATTGGTACAGTCAAATGCAACATTCCTTCTTCCCCCTGCATGAGATCTGGGAGATGGGTGTGGCTCTGGCTGACTCCATAAAAAGAGCCAAGTCATGCAGCCATTTTCACTGTCTTGTTCAGTCCAGCCATTTTGTTCTTTCTCTTGGTTGCCACGGTGCTGCTCTCCTGAAGCCATTTTGCACTCTTAATGTAATTTTGCTGTCTGCTGGCTCTCAGCCCACAGCACATGAGTTCATTCTCCATATGAGATGAACTCATAGTTTGTTATGTAACTACAAAGTAAAGCCTGCCTTTCAGGGATCAAATCGTGAACTGAAATGTGAGTAAACGTTTTGTTACTTTACTCAGAAAGACTCTTGTGTCTTTACTCTTCTAAGAGGGATCAAAGGGGACACGAGGAAACAAACTTACTGTATTTTTCACTGTATAAAACGCACCAGACCACAAGACGCGCCTAGTTTTTGGAGGAAGAAAACAAAACAAAAAAATATTCTGAATCTCAGAAGCCAGAACAGCAAGAGGGATCACTGCGCAGTGAAAGCAGCAATCCCTCCTGCTGTTCTGGCTTCTGGGATAGCTGCGCAGCCTGCATTCGCCCCATAAGACGCACACACATTTCCCCTTACTTTTTAGGAGGAAAAAGTGAGTCTTATAGAGCAAAAAATATGGTAACTAAGAGATTCAAACGAATCTGCATATTAGCTTCCAGCTATATTGAGGGGAATCTGCTCTGCTATATCACTTTGCTATCGTGAGTGAAGGAAGGATAATACTTATTCAATATATCCTTTCTTACTATCCTTAACATTCCCACACTTCCTGCATTGTGCATTACGATAAGATGGTATTTGCAAGGAGGTCCTTACATGCAGAGCAGATCGATAAGTAGGGAGCTTGAGATAAGTAGAGAGCTTGAGATGAACCTCCAGGTAGTCCAAAAAGCCAAGCTTGTCAAAGGTTTGCCTCACATCTATGTAACTTAAATTGATTTATGAGCAAAATCTTTTTTAAAACAAAACCCAAAACACAGTGGATAGTGAAAGTACTTTAAAGACCATTCTGCTGATCTTGGGTCCCAGGCCTTTGAATGGATCACAAAATGGAGAGGAAATGTTTATCTTGTATTTCAGTGAAAAGTTTAATGGAATATAATACCCAGTCTAGCAGGTAAGGAACAGCCTGCTCTGAAATGTTCCAGACTGCTGCCCACCTGCATTTGGGAACAGATTATTTGCTACTATCTCTGCCCCTGTTATCACCCAAAAGTCAAGCATCACTCTATTATCCATCTGGCTGGGTATGGCAGAAGCGGGGACCATCTTTTCGAAGCCAAATTGCTATTTTGCTTCTTTTGTAAACATAGGCAGTTGCCAAGCAAAGTCCCAGGTATATCTTTTGTGCGGGATTTAAAGAGAGCCATTAGCTGGTGGCTTTATCCCCCCCCCCCTTCTTACATAATGTGCCTCTTTCTCAGTATGCACATTTCAAGTGTTTAATTTTCTTTTCTAGAATGAAAATCCCTCCAACAGGGCTTAATAGGTCCTTAATAGAATTTCATGCTGGAAGAGTCCTGCCCTATGCAGATTGCCAGCTCAAAAGTGGAACCAAAAGACCCGTTTCACCGAATAGACAAGCTTCACAAATTGTCCCGTTCCAGACAAGCAGACTTACGCGGCAAAAGCATTTGCTTGGCATCTTCAAAGGAAGCACTCAGGTAGGGCTGGGAATGTCCCATGTCTGAAACTCTAAAAAGTCACTGCTAGTCTGTACAAGGCAATAAGGAGCTAGATGGACCAATAGTCTGACTTGGTATATGGCTGATTCCTATGTACCTAAAGGTGGTATGTGGTCTAAACCACTGAGCCTCCTGGGCTTGCCAACCAGAAGGTCAGCGGTTCGAATCCCCACGACAGGGTGAGATCCTGTTGCTCTGTCCCAGCTCCTGCCAACCTAGCAGTTCAAAAGCACGCCAGTGTGAGTAGATAAATAGGTACCACTCCGGTGGAAAGGTAAACGGTGTTTCCACACGCTCTGGTTTCCGTCACAGTGTTCTGTCATGCCAGAAGTGGTTTAGTCATGCTGGTCCCATGACCTGGAAAGCGGTCTGTGGAAAATGCTTGCTCTCTTGGCCTGAAAGCTAGATGAGCGCCTCAAACCCAAAGTCACCTTTGACTGGACTTAACCGTCCAGGGGTCCTTTACCTTTTTACCTAAAGGTGAGTCTCTCTCTCTCTCTCTCTCTCTCTCTCTCTCTCTCTCTCACACACACACACACACACACACACACACACACAGGCACATGACCAGCCCAACCCATAACATACCCTCCAACATTACTCCAATAGGGACATTCAGTGTGATTTTTCTAGAAAAATGTGTCGGAACTCACCATGAACACCTCCCTCGTTCTCTTACAATGGCAATGGTGCCCACCTGAGAGTTCCAGCTTGGAGTGGGTGGGAGACCTGGGGACGTCCTATTCCATACCCTCCAACATTTCACTGATGAAAATAGGGACGTGGTATATTCTGTGTTCAAATCAGAAACCGGGACGCCTTCTGTAAATCCTGGACCATCGCTGGAAAATAGGGACACCTGGAAAGTCTGCCATAAGGAAAGGAGAGGCAATGGCCTCGGGTGTCAGGATCCAAAGGGGATAGCAGATCCGACATCCAAGTTTACTCCTTGGAGGTTGGAAGTTGGATCTGCTGCCTCTTAATGTAGAGGCCGCTCTACACAGCCTCTCCCACCCCAGGGAGGAAATTACAGAGGCTACCCTATGTGGTCTCCTGGGTTCTGTACTGACCTGGCATGATTCAGAGCAGGCTTCTCCCCACAAAGAGGTCTTTGATGCCCACTTTCAACCATTGGGTAAGGTTGATTTGACAACCGCCCACCCCGCTCCTGATGGGGACCCTCACTCACAACTTCTTCCCTGGCAGGGGAAGCATTATTTTGTGGTTCACCCCGAGAGCTGAAATGTCTTGGGTTGGTCCTACACACACAAACACACACAGCACAGTTTGTTATTGTTTCTGTGAGTCGCTCTGCTACATGTTGAGGGGAACATAACTGCCAACATGAGGTAAAATGCTCATCTGTAAGGCCACTTCTGAACTATTTATACACTGCTCAATAAGCATGGATTTCACACAGCAGCTTAGATAAAATTATTAACACGATAAACATCAGTAAACAGGAAGCTGCCATAAAACAGAGTGGAATAAGCAACAGGGGAAAAACATTTCTGGGAGCAGGGTGGTGGCGTAAACTCACCCAGCAGTTTCTAGTTCTTTTCCACTTGCCTCAGGGCAAGGTTTCTCAATATTTCCCATAATAGAATTGAAGTTTTTTTCTCCCTCATAATATTAGAACCAGGGGTCACCCAATCCAGGGGAATTTGTGACCGATAAATGGAAGTCTTTCTTCACACAGCACAAACGACAGAATTCTCTACCACAGGAAGTAGTGACGGCCGCCATCTTTGATGGTTTTAAATGATTAGACAAATTCATGGAGGATAAGACTCATGATGGTTTCTAGTCATGATGTCTATATATTACCTCCAGTATTATTATTATTAAAGCCCTGTAGATTCCTCTTCCGGACACATAACAACCTACCAGCTTGTTTCCTGCTTTCCTGCTTACAGGTACACTTCACTAAGTTCTTATAAAGAACCCACCACCACTAATTCAGTTCTGTTGGTATTTTTTAACTGAATATAGGAAGCTCCTTTATTCCGAGTCAGACCATAGATCCAATCAGCTCAGTATTGTCTACACAGACTGGCAGCAGCTCTCAGACATGGGGTCCTCCCCCCAGTCCTAGTTTGAGATGCTGAGTATTAATAATAGAACTGTAGAGTTGGAAGGGACCCCGGGGGATCATCTAGTCCAGCCCCCTGCAATGCAGCAATCCCAACTGCTGAGAAATCTCAACAGGACTGAAACTGGAAACTTTTTCATGAAAAGCAGATAGCTGCTCTCTGCTATTAAGCTAAAGCCCTGAATAGGCCCAGGATGTTTGATAGATGGGCAAGTGACAAAGCATTTGTATTTAGCAATTTCTCTCTTTGATGTCTCTCTAGCTACAAATACCTTGGGTAAGAGGAAGTTGAAGATTCCATTAAGCCTTCCCCCCTCTTCCCTCCATTTCTTTTCTTTTGTTAAATGTCATGTTTACAGCACGAGAGAAGATTGAGTGGACAGTGCTTCTTGCAAACTTTTCAGTGGCATTTGGGACAATGTGTTAAGCTTCCTCCACCTCCCCTCTTAGAAATTCTCCTGTTATTGCCGTGAAATCTAGTGGGGGAAAGATCAGGGCCCCAAAGAAATCATAGGGCGCGAGGTTTCTTTTTTCCGCTGCTCCAGACGAGAGCTTGCAGAGTAATCTCCCAAGCAAGAAGATGATGGAAATTGTGCCTTTGTAGTGAGCACTGAAGCAAACCACACTTCTGAGATAGTGGAAGTGAAATTTCATGAGAATCTGTTCTGCTGAGAGGCTAGCTCTCTTTCACACCTCCTCCCTATGAGCCACTTCTATTCTGGCTGCTCATTATAAGCATTAATAACTTTATACACCCCTTCATGGATCCCTAGCCAGAATTAAGATTGCCGGAAGAAATATCAACAACCTCAGATATGCAGATGACACAACGTTGATGGCAGAAAGTGAGGAGGAATTAAAGAACCCTTTAATGAGAGTGAAAGAGGAGAGCGCAAAATATGGTCTGAAGCTCAGTATCAAAAAAACGACGATCATGGCTGCTGGTCCCATCACCTCCTGGCAAATAGAAGGGGAAGAAATGGAGGCAGTGAGAGATTTTACTTTCTTGGGCTCCATGATCACGGCAGCTGGTGACAGCAGCCACAAAATTAAAAGACGCCTGCTTCTTGGGAGAAAAGCAATGACAAACCTAGACAGCATCTTAAAAAGCAGAAACATCACCTTGCCAACATAGGTCCGTATAGTTAAAGCTATGGTTTTCCCAGTAGTGATGTATGGAGGTGAGAGCTGGACCACAAAGAAGGCTGATCGCTGAAGAATTGATGCTTTTGAATTATGGTGCTGGAGGAGACTCTTGAGAGTCCCATGGACTGCTAGAAGATCAAACCTATCCATTCTGAAGGAAATCAGCCCTGAGTGCTCACTGGAAGGACAGATCGTGAAGCTGAGGCTCCAATACTTTGGCCACCTCATGAAAAGAGAAGACTCCCTGGAAAAGACCCTGATGTTGGGAAAGATGGAGGGCACAAGGAGAAGGAGACGACAGAGGACGAGATGGCTGGACAGTGTTCTTGAAGCGACCAGCATGAGTTTGACCAAAGTGTGGGAGGCAGTGGAAGACAGGAGTGCCTGGCGTGCTCTGGTCCATGGGGTCACGAAGAGTCGGACATGACTAAACGACTAAACAACAACAACAAACTTTATACATTCATTTCTGAGCTGTTACTGAGGAGTGCAACCTTGCTTTCATTTTAAGCATGCCTCCAGCATCTTTACTCCAGAGATCTCCCTGCTGCCTGGGAAAGTGTGCAATGCAAAAGCTTTTGGGGTAGGGGGACAATGTTGTTACCAGTATTTGCTTTGCACTAAAAAATTGGGAGGACTCTCTCTAGCTTTGCATACCACAATACCTCCAGAGCATGCAAACACCTTTCTCTCCCATCTGACCTCTAACTGAATGAAGTCATCCCAGGTACTTTCTAGATTCCTGAAAGAGAAAGCTCCACAGCTAAGACACTGCCACCTGCAGTAGTCATCTTAGCATTCATTTGCAGGACTTAAGTCTCAGAACTCTTTAACAGATGCACTCATCATGCATGGTGGGAAAACATGGATCCTAATGGGATGCACGCTTGGATTCTCTGCAAACCTACATCATTCTGCCACCACCCAGGCCCTACCTGGTACAATACTGAGTCCAGTCAGGGTTCAATTGGAACATAAACTTCTGTTTATTCATTGCAGTTTAACAAGCGTGTGGTTTCATAAACGGTATTGGTCAATTACAATCATGGGGTGCCTATCCAGTCCTATAACTTCCGCTACCTGCTCTACCTCACTAAACCAACTCTCAGATATTTACTTGTCTTCCTAGATCCTAACTGTTTCTGACTCAGCTTATTTCATTACATTAACTCAACCTACCCACAGACTCTATCCCAATTCACTCCCACTCCAACCAACCACCCAACTCCCAGCGAACTCCGCCCCTCCTAGAGCTGGTTTTATAGTCCCTCTGACTCCACCCCCCTGGGTTCTGATTGGGTAACCTGTTTAACTATTTTACCTCCAGCATGCTCATATGTTAACGTCGCAATTGGGTCTCCAGCTGTTGTTGGACTACAACTCCCATCATCCCTAGCTAGTGGGACCAGAAGTCAGGGATGATGGGACAACAAACAGCAGGGGACCCAAGCTTGAGAAATACTAGCCTAGACCCTCATCAGTCTTCATGGGATCCTTCCTACCCCAGATTACTCTAATACAAATCATCTTGGCTTGCCTCACTATCTCATTCCTCTGCCTTCCGGTTCTTAGTTATTACTTTGTATTCAATTTAGTTCACAATCTAAGGAAATGCACAGTCTTTCTTGTTTGTTCTCAGCCCCGGCAGCAGTGGGAATTCAGTGTTGTCTACCAGGAGAGGAAGGGCCCATGTGGTAGGGAGGTCAGCATGGTGGAAATGCACCCATGGGGGCAATCCAGCACTCCAGCCAGTGGTTTTGCTGCGCTGTGGGTTAAACCACAGAGCCTAGGACTTGCTGATCAGAAGGTTGGCGGTTCCAATCCCCGCTACGGGGTAAGCTCCCATTGCTCAGTCCCTGCTCCTGCCAACCTAGCAGTTCGAAAGCACGAAGTGCAAGTAGATAAATAGGTACTGCTCCAGCGGGAAGGTAAATGGCGTTTCCGTGCACTTCTCTGGTTCACCAGAAGTGGCTTAGTCATGCTGGCCACTTGACCCAGAAGCTGTATGATAGCTCCCTCGGCCAATAAAGCAAGATGAGCACCGCAACCCCAGAGTCGGCCACGACTGGACCTAATGGTCAGGGGTCCCTTTACTTTAACCTCCCTGCTGCCTCTCCCTTCCAGTAAGCAATAGCCTTCCCAGTTCAGGTTCATTTCACCTACTAAACCTTCCAGGTCCTTCTGCTTTTATGGTAGCAGGCACTGCTGGAAGAAATTCTCCCCACCCGAGCAAATCACCTTTATTCCAGACTTCTCATTTGATTAGATGATTCATTAGCTGCAGCGACTTTCTGAAAGCAGCGCTGTATGGCTGTATGGCTTCTCCCTGGCAATGCCATCATATTATGAAAAATAAGTATGGCTGGCTGTATCAAGGAAATGCAGTTTTGCAGCAACCCCCACATAATAGCTCTATAACAGGCATCCCCAAACTCAGCCCTCCAGGGACTACAACTCCCATCATCCCTAGCTAATGGGACCAGTGGTCAGGGATAATGGGAATTGTAGTCTCCAAACAGCTGGAGTGCCGAGTTTGGTGATGCCTGCTCTATAACCTAATTTTACGGCTCTCTCAAGTATATCTGTAGCCTCTGCTTTAAGTGGCTGTTGTGATGAAAGGTAATTATACAATGCAGTAATTGCATTGCCCTAGAATAACTGTGACAGCCATGAGATGTGAGCCTGTATGTTATAGCTAATGTTTGTTTCCAAAGTGTTGGTTGAAAGTGGCTGCGGCCCAGAGCATGCTGCTTAGTTACAAAGCCACCTTCTCTTCTGCTCTTCCCATAAGAAGACTACTTTAATGTTATTTTCACCAGCGTGTGCACAAATAGCACCCTTTGGCCAAGCATATGCATTTTTGCACATCTTACTTAGCTGTAGAACTGCATTGTGGAATTCAGAAGAGTGTAGATTTCATATATATATATATATATATATATATATATATATATATGCAGGTTTTGGTGTCCTCGGGTGTCTTCCCGTGTAAAAGTTGGGGTGTCTAGGCGACGTTTCGACGAGGTCTCACTCGTCATCTTCAGGCTGGTGCTTTCGGCTTCTTGTTACTGGAACAGAGTGGGATCTCAATGTTTGAGTTCCTATAAATACTGTAGAGGGGGTGTGGTGTCTAGCCTCCAATGTTCTGGGCAGAGAGGAAGTTCCCAGGCTAGTGTGCCTTTTCTTCTTTTGTTCCTTAATTACTTGAGAGATACCTTGAGTGATTTCTTGAGTGATATCCTGAGTACCACTTAGGTGGGTCATTAGGTGTGGATTAGTTGCTAAAGTCTTTGTGTCTTGACCTCTTGAACTTTGTGAAGAGTTTTCTTTGTTAAAGAGTTTGCTCTTTAACACGGAACATCACCACAAGAGAATAATCATGGAAGCCATCGAGATAGAGAAACACCCTCACAACATGAACAAGCGTGACGACACATCCCGCTTGCCAGACATCTGGAAATTAGCCCTCCCCACAAAAACTGACACCAGATCCAGAGGCACACAGAACGCCAACACCAATCAACCACACCAGACCCAAACCCAGACCCTCTCCACAGATGAATTACTGACACCATCCAGTAGCCAATCCATGGTGGCACCTCCGGATGCTGCACCCCCCTGCAATCCCTACACAGATCTGGCTGACACAAGCCACAAAACCACAGCTCGCCCCTATACACGAAGCCAAGCCAAAGCACAACTAAGTGCAATACAGCCATCTTCTCAGGAAAACTCTTCACAAAGTTCAAGAGGTCAAGACACAAAGACTTTAGCAACTAATCCACACCTAATGACCCACCTAAGTGGTACTCAGGATATCACTCAAGAAATCACTCAAGGTATCTCTCAAGTAATTAAGGAACAAAAGAAGAAAAGGCACACTAGCCTGGGAACTTCCTCTCTGCCCAGAACATTGGAGGCTAGACACCACACCCCCTCTACAGTATTTATAGGAACTCAAACATTGAGATCCCACTCTGTTCCAGTAACAAGAAGCCGAAAGCACCAGCCTGAAGATGACGAGTGAGACCTCGTCGAAACGTCGCCTAGACACCCCAACTTTTACACGGGAAGACACCCGAGGACACCAAAACCTGCATTCCTGTACCCGTGAAAATCTACGAAAGCAAATATATATATATATATATATATATATATATATGAATGAATTTTCTATTTTACAATTTAAAGTACTCATTTTTACATCCTTAAAATATCAATGACTTCCATTGTTCTCTTTCTATAGTTCATTTTACATATCATAAATCCCTGTATATTTTTCAGAAACTATACCATTCAGTATGCCATTATTACATCAATCAAAACTTATTTACACCGTTGAATTAATCTTAATGCTGCCAGCGTTTCCAGCTCTACACAGTTATTTCCCATATATTCAATAAACGTTTTCCAATCTTCTCTAAACATATTTTCTTCTTGTTCTCTTATTCTATATGTTAAGTCTGTAAGCTGTGCATATTCTGTCAACTTAAGTTGTCCTTCTTTTTTAGTTGGGTCCTTGCTCATTTTCCATTTGGGGGCTAATAAAACACGGGCCGCAGTAGTGGCATACATAAATACCTTTTTCTTTTTTTTTTACACCTGGGAATTTCTGTCTGAATTATCCCCAACAAAAAGGACTCTGGTTTTTTGGGGGGAGGGGGAGGAAGGTACTTTAAAATATTTTTTTCAGTTCATTATGGATCATTTCCCAATACTCTTTTACAAGTCCACCACATATGAAAGAACGTTCCCTCAAGCTCCTTGCATCTTCAACACTTATCTGATTCAGTCTTATACCTTAGCAAGCCTACTCGAAGTTAAATACCATCTGTAAATCATTTTCATGTAGTTCTCCTTCAAAGAATAACATGCTGTGAACTTCAAATCGCTTTTCCAAAGTTTCCCCCAGAGGTTGGGGAAACTTTTTCAGTCCAACTCCAGCATTCCCTCCTGTGGAACCATGTGAAGACCCCATGCCGGTGGTTGGCAGGTCCAGAGGCAAAAGGGCCAGAGTTGTGGGTGCGACTCTTACCTTAGTTGCGTAGTCTACATTCCAGTCACACAAAACTCAGAGGTTTCTACACATACACACACTGGTCTCCTTTCTCATGCATAGCTAAACCATGGAATTTGTGTTGAGAATTCCATTCCACCTTAAGGAACGGGCATGTGGAATTCTTGTGTGTCACATGTCTGTTTACATTCCAGACATGAGAGCATTGGGTGGCTCTCAATTCATCCTGTAAAGGCTCCATTTTCCTGCTCTTTGCTTCAGCCAGGAAAATAGCAGTTACTGTTTCTTTAGCTGGCAATTTGTACCCACAGGCCACCATTTTGAATGGCTTTGAAAGAGGAACGGGAAAATTCATGGTGGAGAAAGCTATCGAGGATGGCTAGCCACATTATGGCTACGCTCTGGCTCCATGGTTGGAGAGAGCAATGTTTCTGTATACCAGTCACTGGAAACCACAGGAGGAGAGAGGGCTCTTGTGCTCGGGTCCTGGTTTCCCACAGGCAACTGGTTGGCCACTGGGAGAACAGGATTCTGGACTAGAAGGGTCATTGGCCTGGTCACTGGCAGGACCTTCTTCTGCTCTTCTCTCCATCCAGGCAAGAAAGAGGCATGGTCACAGGACACATTGCAGATAGACAAAAGAACTTGGAAAGGGTGCAGAGCAGAGCTGGTGAGGGGTGTGGCCTGATGGGAAGAGGTGTGGCCAGGGATCCCCCCCCCTTCATCCCTAATGGTAGTATAAGCACAAGGTAGTATAAGCACCCCCATCATTCTGCCTGGACGTTGAGGTCCAGCGCTGAGGGCCTTCTGGCGGTTCCCTCACTGTAAGAAGCAAAGCTAAACGGAACCAGTCAGAGGGCCTTCTTGGTGGTGGCACCCTCCCTGTGGAATGCCCTCCCATCAGATGTCAAAGAGATAAACAACTAACTGACATTTAGAAGACATCTGCTCAGGGAAGTTTTTAATGTGTAACATTTTAATGTATAGTGGTACCTCGGGTTAAGTACTTAATTCGTTCCGGAGGTCTGTTCTTAACCTGAAACTGTTCTTAACTTGAAACACCACTTTAGCTAATGGGGCCTCCTGCTGCTGCTGTGCCACCAGAGCATGATTTCTGTTCTCATCCTGAAGCAAAGTTCTTAACCCGAGGTACTATTTCTGGGTTAGCGGAGTCTGTAACCTGAAGTGTATGTAACCTGAAGCATATGTAACCCGAGGTACCACTGTATTTTTAATCTTTGTTGGAAGCCACCCAGTGTGATGGCCTGGGAATGCAATTCAGAGGCTGAACCGGAGGAATCCCAGCCTGCAGAGGAGTCCCTGCCTCCAGGGCCGGCTGAACTGGGACAGGGCCTTGATTCTGAAGCGCCTGCACCTGTGCTGGATCCTCAGGAGCAGGCACCAGGTGAATCCACTCTGGCTCCAGAGGTGGTTGAGGACTCAGTGCCTACAGGTGAGTCTCCCCCTGGGCCCAGTAACCCTTCAGCCTCTCCTGAACTGCAGAGGCTCAGGGCAGAGAGGCGAAGGGAACTGGTTTCTCCCAGGAGGAGTGCTCGCCTTAAGGCCAGGAGAGGCGGGTCTCCTGGGGGCCGGGACCACCCCTGGCCTCAGAGAAGATAAAGGCCAGTCAGCCCAGTCCCAGGTTGCGGGAGCAACGTCGTTGAAGAGCTGTTTCGGCCAGCACCCAGTCCAGTTTCCCCAGAGTTCCTGTCCTTGCCCGGCTCCTCGCTGTGGACCCCACTTCACCCGAGGAGGACTGTCTACTGACCCTCAACTCAGGTCCTGGACCTCGCCCCACGGTAACCTCCCCCCTGGAGCAGCACACCCAGAGTGGCTGGGGAGACTCAGGCAGATGGGCGGGGTACAAATAAATTATTATTATTATTATTATTATTATTATTATTATTATTAATCATCATCATCATCATCATCATTAGGAAACACTGGGCCGTGAGCGCTCCAGTTGGAGAATAGCCTCTACCAAAGGTGTCTTGGACCTTGAAGAAGCATGAACTCAGGATGAAAGGGAGAAACAAGCTAAGAGGAAGGCATGTTTGCCAAATCCTTACTGTGATCAACCCATGTCCCCACTGTGGAATGACTTGTGGATCCAGAATTGGCCTCCACAGTCACTTACAGACTCACCGTTAAATCTGTGTTCATGGAAGACAATCTTACTCTTCTGCAAATGATCACCAAAGAAGTACCGTATTTTTCGCTCTATAAGACGCACCAGACCATAAGACGCACCTAGTTTTTGGAGGAGGAAAACAAGAAAAAAAATATTCTGAATCTCAGAAGCCAGAACAACAAGAGGGATCACCTCTCGCTGTTCTGGCTTCTGGGATAGCTGCACAGCCTGCATTCACTCCATAAGAGGGAGGGAAAAAGTGAGTCTTATAGAGCAAGAAATACGGTAGTCATTACCTACTTCTGCAAGACAAAGGCTCTCTTCTTTAGTTCCAGAAAACATTGTGAGGCTGTTGCTATCATCATTGACCTGTAGCAGCATAGCAACTGCTGCCTTTCATCCCAGTAGTTTTGCTATGAGAAAAGACTGCCTTGAAAGGGAAAATGCCCCCGCCCAAAGCATCAGGGAGATTTGCAAACAGTAATGAAAGGGAACTTACCAACTCCCAGCGCTGACATCAGTGAACAACTCTCCTTACTGCTCTGTAACTCAATTTTCCTTGGTTTTCAGAGGAAAAGGACAGGTGACTCTCCATTGATCAGTTTCTGAATCCGGATTCTGTTGAAGAGTGTCAGAGAGAACGAAAACCTTGCACAATATTTCTGGGCCCAGGAGCAGGTGGGGAAGGTCCTCTGTGCCTTGGAGATAAACTCCTACGTAAAGGCGGGTAGATTATTACATCCCCCTCCACACACAACCAGCACCTGCCCAAGGGGATGGAAGTTAACGGGCGCTGGTTCACATATTTGCCTGCGGCTTAATTTTGCTCCTGTGCTATCTATCCTCCTGCACTTTTGCCACTTCAGTTAGAAGACAAATGCAAAGGCTTCACCCATCTCCCTTCAAGCAGACACAGTGCTACAACCATTTGCCTTAATTGCTGGTTGCAGCATGAAAAACTCTAATAAAAAAATCTTATTATTTGAGAGCTGAGTTACACATCCAACACCTTTGAATGGCAGCCACACAGCAGAGGACCAAATACCTGTTCTCTGCTGCCCCCCAGAGGGCAAGAGTTACAGGTTATGTTTACTGTATTTTTCGTCCTATAGGGGGCACCGACCCATAAGACGCACCTCGTTTTTTTGGGGGGAAATGAATAAAAAAAAATTATCCCCCCCCCCAGCCGCGGCTGCAGCTCCAAGCCTTGCGCACACCTGCCCGAAGCGCGGGGCGCCCTCCGGAGGGCTCCCCGTGCTTCAGGCGGCAGGCTGCCGCCCCAAGTCTCACGCGCCTGGCGGGACCTCCCGCTGGGCGCGCAAGGCTTGCGGACACCCGCCCGAAGCAGGGGGCGCCCTCCGGTGGGCGCCCCGTGCTTCGGGCTGCAGGCTGCTGCCCGCAAGCCTTGTGAGCCCGCGGGACCTCCCTCCGGGCTTTCAAGGCTTGCGGATAGCTTCCTGAAGCCTGGAGAGCTAGAGGCATCGGTGAGCACCCACCCCTCTCACTCTCCAGGCTTCAGCGAAATCCTGCATTCGCCCCATAGGACGCACACACATTTCCCCTTCATTTTTGGAGGGGAAAAAGTGCGTCCTATGGGGCGAAAAATACGGTACATATTTTGCTTGAGATTTGAAGGAGCTTTGTGAAGTTCATAGCTGTTTGACAATGGAAATGTAGAAACACACAATTGTAGATGTTATGTACTGAGTTAAATAGGATCCAAAATGCAGCAGTCTGATTGGTCCTAGAACAATAGGATCCAGAATGCAGCAGTCTGATTGGTCCGCAGGAGCCACCCAATCCAACTCCGGGTGGAAGTGAATCCGTAACCTGATTGGCCTACAGGAGAATCCCGGAATTAGCCAATCACATGGGGCCCATTGTGTAAATAATGTATATAAAGCAGACATTTTGGGGGAACTTCCATTCCTCATTACTCTGAACTGAATAAAGAGCATGAAATCCACACTCGACTCCGAGTATATTTCAGTAGAGTTGGAAGACAACTTGAGGGTCAGCTTGTCCAAACCCCCCACAATGCAGGAATATGCAGATCACTACAAAAAAAAAAAAAAAAAGACAGCCCCTAAGGCCAGACCTAGAAATCTATAAAGCTGTGGCACAAAAGAAAAATGAATTGTGAGGGAGGAGGGGGGGGGAGAGGAAGCAAAGTCCGGCACAAGTTCTTAGTTCCTTGCTCTTCTAGTGCTCAAGAGAAAACTGGAGCTCAAAGCTGCTGGTTTTTCTGCTGCGCTGAAGGAGTGGCCCTGCATCCCTCCTCTCCCGTCTTCTGTCCCAGCCTGATGGAACAGTTGCTGCCAGGTGATATAGGCTGTAGGAGGAGGCAAGTGGGTAGGCCATGGCAACAGCAGCAAGGATGAGGAAAGCCTTCTCAAAGTCCAAGATCCCTTCAAAGCCTGGAGCCAGTTTGGCCACCAGTATCCCAGGGGTTCCTAAACATCCAGGGGGAACCAGGTTGGGATTCCTTCCAGCTCTACAATACTATGATGCGCTCCTAAAAGATTTGGCATTACCCGACCAGAGAACAGTTCTGAGACATTTCTTGTCCAACACTGCCACCATGTGGCATTACTTCCATCTCCCCACCCAAAGTCAAATTGGTCTTAAAAGGAAACGCTTCTCGTGGTGTTTCTTTCTTGGGAGCCACTCAAACCAACTTCGGGGTAGTTTCAGTGCACACGCAGCCAGAGACTATGCCCACGTGGAAACTTCCTCTGCTCTTCCCGCTTCAACTCTCTCCTGGATCTGGGAGACAGCGGTGCAGGAGATTGTGGGGAGATTGTGCAGGAGATTGTGTCCATTCACTTGCCTCTCCTGCCTCTTCCTCTAGCTCTGAAGCTTCCCCTGTGTCAGATTCTTGCCTCCTGGGTGGTACAGATCCCCACAAATCACTCACCCCCCTCTCCCGAGTCAGACTCCAGTTCCCCTTCCACCGGTGCACAGTCGACATCATCGCCCCAGTCTCTGACACAGTGCCATTTAATTAATTCGTATCATAAAATTTATATACTGCTTCATTTTTTTTTAAAAAGAACAAAGCTCAAAGAGAGGTTTTAGTCCTTCAAAATCGCCCCCAAATGGGACCTCTGCTGTTTCAAAATGCATGTTTAGTCAGCAGTGCGGTAACTTCAGAAGCTAGTCACCTCTTTTTTCTTAAAGAAGAAATACTTTTCAGTTTCTAAAGAGGCTTATAACCAACAACCCCCATATATACCCCCCACCCCAAGAAATATTCCATGCATATACAGTGTAAAGGATGCTGTATATGCATGGATATACAGTATCCATGCATATACAATATGGATTTGTATAAAATATTGTTGATGGTTGATGATCAGTTAAGTGTCTTCTGGTGGAACAGGCTTCAGTGAGAAGTGGTGGACACTCCTTCCTGGGAGGTTTTTAAGCAGAGTTGGATGGTCAACAGTCATGTATGATTTATTTGAGATTCCTGCATTGCAGGCGGTTGGACCTATTATTATTATTATTATTATTATTATTATTATTATTATTATTAATACCCCGTCCATCTGGCTGGGTTTCCCCAGCTACTCTGGGCAGCTTCCAACAGAATATTAAAATACAATAGTCTATTAAACATTAAAAGCTTCCCTAAACTTCAGATGTCTTCTAAAAGTCTGGTAGTTGTTTTTCTCTTTGACATCTGGTGGGAGGGTGTTCCACAGGGCGGGTGCCACTACTGAGAAGGCCCTCTGCCTGGTTCCCTGTAACTTGGCTTCTCGATGGGGGTGGAGATGCTCCTTCAGGTATACTGGACCAAGGCTGTTTAGCTCTACAGTTCTCTGATTCTACACTCTCCGTCTTAACAGATCATCCCAGAGTGACATTCTCAGTAGCTGATCTCAACTTGTTCATGTCTGCTTTCCCCATTCCCTCAAATTCTCTGCCTTTTCATCTTCCCTACATGCTATCTTCCTTCATCTCTGCACCTCCTCCTTGGGTCTGGCGCCACCTACATTTGGCTCTGGCCCCATTTACCGCTTGCTGTGGCCCAGTGCGCCAGGGACTGGAAGCCCCCTTGGCACAAGCTGAATGTCGGAAACATAAATTCCAACTTTGCAATGCTTTCTTTGGCCCGCCCTGAATTTCCCAACATTCAGCATCCCAGAACATGCCTGCGTTCTGGTCTTGCAAAACCTCTTTTCTTTGCTCACCTTTTCTTCCATGCGTCACGTAATTTTCGCACGTGGTCTCAGAGGAAGGGGGCTGCGTCTTTCTCCATGTAGATCATTTAGCAACTCAAACATAATTACCCCGCTCCTCCTGAGAGACAGCTGTGCTCCAGGCAACAGCACCATAGCACAGCTTTCTTTATTATTAATGACAATGCTCCGAATCGATAGCAGGGTATTGATTGAACTTCCAACCACAGAAGTAATTATAAGACTGATATTTAATTCAGCCACAGACATGTTGCTTAAATGGTGCATTTGTGCTCCCAGAACATCCGCTATCCTATTTTCTTTCCGGAATACTTTGCAGTGTGCATAATTTGTTTTGGATCAAACACCTAGGGCTGTAGCCATTGCTTTGCTACTCAGAGTAAACCTGTCGAATGACTGGACCTATGCAAGGCTGCTGAGCAGGAGCCAAGACCTTGAAGAGAAGGGAGAGCTTGGGTGGACAGCAACAATATTGGATGTGTGCTGCTACACATAGTATTGGTAAGCCCTTTTTATATTGTTCCCTTTCTTGTTTTATGCTGGTTTTTAATGCTTGCTTTTGTAAGTAGCTTCGAGTGCACCTTTCCGAATAATATTGTTATGAATTGGGGCAGCGGGGAGCAGGCTGCATGACAAGACCCTTCCTGGATCCAGCAAGTGTTGAAATATAATCAAGGATTCAAAGCTGGCTTCCTGGCTGAAGTGATAGGTTGTTAAGGGATCAAAGGAACTGGTTCTGTGATGGGAGAAAACTTATTGGTAGTTAGAAAGACAAAGGGCAGAGCCAAGAGCTGAGGTGTGTGAGCTCGAAGTAGATAGAAGCCAGAAATATTGAGTATGATGCTCGATTTCTACTGAAATCCATGGGAGAAGCAAGACCCTCTTGGGGTATTCATACTGTGAACACCTCCGTCGTAGGCTCGGGTTGCATATATGTGCAAATAAACCATATATGGTATCATGAAGACATATCTGCCAAGTGGCTGAATGAGTAGCAAAATGAATGTTTGGCAGCTTAGCTGAATGGCTCAAAAAGAGATCAGCTGAGTGTGTTGATGGGTCAGTAGCTGTGTGGCTACTCAGTGAAAGACTAACTGGCTGAGTGACTGGCAAAGTGTTGAGTGGCTATATTCCAAGAGAGGAGCAAAATCTGGGACATGGGCGGCAGGTAAGGGCTCCTCCTACTACAGACATATATAATGATCCTTGGGCAGACAGGAGAACAAGAGAGTCAATGCTTGTGCACCTCCCTACCGACCCTAGGATGCAGGAATTGAGAACTATTTCCAGCAGGTGGTTTGAGGGCAAATCTACGGGGCTTCTGCATCAATGGCGGGCATAGCCAGAGGCAAAAGTGAACCTTACCTTTGTACAAGAGGCTACAGTCATGCAGAAGCCAGAGGTTTCTAGCTTTGCTATTGTTGCTGTTTAGTCGTGTCCGACTCTTCGTGACTCCATGGAGAGAGACAGCAAAATCAGACAAATCAGAGATCAGGTATATGTTTCCCCTTTGTCTCTCTTTTGCTGGTCGGCTGCAGCAATTTCAGGAAGAAACCATGGAGTGTGTGGGGAGGGACGGGGAGCAAGACTGGACAAATCCTGGAGCAGGTCAGCTATAACTCACACAGCTTCATTGTAGATGGCTCTTTATTCAGAGAAACAAGATAGATCAGGCCAGGCCTAGAAAAGGCATCAACTCTTCATGGTAGAAGTGGCCCCATGGGACAGTTGTGAGCACTAAAGGTCCCTGATTTCCCATAGCTCTCCAAGCCTTCCTTCCCAAGCAATCTGAGGCTCCAACGCCTTGTCTGTTTTTGCTCCACCCTCTTCATACCTCTTCTGGTCCTGGGAGACCAGCAGGAAGGGGAAGCTGGTCACAGCAGAAGGAAGGCATCTGTGCCTCTTCAGCAGTCTGACTGATCTCTGCCTCTCAGCCCCGCTCCTCTCCTCTCCTGCCTCCAATTCTGGACTGCTCTCTGCCGCAGCCTCTTCCTGCTCACTAAAGCCTGTTACCTCTTCAGCTTTTGACACCCCCCCCCCCCCCCAGTCTGCTCCCTCTGACCTCTCATCGCCATCCCACCACCAATCCCTTAGCTCTGAGCCTTCTTCCCTTGGGGGTTCCTCAGCTGGTGCCTATGACAACTCCTCTGCCTCCAGCCAGTCACAACACTTGTACTGTACAATGAAAATACACCCCAATGGAAAAAGCCAATGAAGAACCAACTCAATGTGTTTTTGTTTTTACTTGAAAACTGGTTTTAAATTTTGGCAGTTACAAACCTGTACACATTTTTTTTCTGTCTTTTTTTTCTTTTTTAGCAAAATAACACAAGACAATACTGCCAACAGCAAATATGAAAGACCGATGCATTTGCCGACGAGGGACCAGATCCACACGAAGTGATAACCTTCCCTTTGCATAAAGTTGTTGTGTAGTTGGAATAATGGCGGAACCTCAAATGCCTACGTGAAACAGCATTAGAAAACATGTCTGTAATAGCATTTGTGCAAAGACCCATTCATCTGAAGGGGTGGGGTTCATTAGGAAGCAGTCTTAGAGACTGAGAGAAATGTTAATGAGAAACAGCTGATTCAAAGAAAAGTTACAGTACATTGATGGGATTAAGAAGTGTTGTTTCCCCAACCTAGTCACCTTTTTTTTGTTGATTTTTCCATTACCTTAAATCTGACATTGATGAGTTTCTTCAGAATACATAAATGAACACGGAAAAAAAAGAAATTAAAAGCAACTTGATTGGCATCAAATATCTACAAAAGCCAGGTAATTCCAAAATTATTATGTACATTATTTTATAAACTTTTTTTTAAAACACCAAAAACATACATCTTTTACAAACCAGCCTGCTTGCAACAGGTAAAATTTACAAGACATCTATCTTTCTTATACAGTGCTTCAAAAGAACTCCTTACATTTCCCAGACGACCCTCTCCAAATGCAGTTACTATGGGCTTGTAAAATTGTTCTGGAAACAACCCAGGTCTCGGATAATGACAGGATTTAGCTATAGAGTGAGGGTTCAAATTTCCACCACCCGGTTCAAATTTATCCTTAACACTGCCGGTATCAAACCCTGGTTATGGCCTTGTAACACAACATTTGTAAATTATTGCTTTGTTAAAAAAATTACATGATGGGAATAATTTCCTTTGCAGTACTCTCCAGTTGCCCCTCTCACATGTGAAGTAACAACAACGTCAGTGCCTTTTTGTTTGGTGCATAGCCTTGGAAACAGCAAACTGAAAGTAACAGTCTGCAATGGACAAGCTTACAGTAAATTGCATTACAGATATGTCGGGTGTGAGGACAAGGGCCAAACAGGCAAAACCGTGATTACAAAATGATTTCAGAAACACCAAATGTTGCATCTTCATGAACATGCCTCCCACCTCCATTTCCTGATTTAAGATCTTTCCGCAAACTATTTTTTGAAATTACAGTTCAATACAATAGCCCCGCTAAAAACGTCTTGCAGTTCTTTCCTTCTAGAATCTGAAAACTCCCTTTAAATAAAAGCAGCCCACTAACTTGATGGCAATGCCAAATCCTTTTGATGTTAATCCTTACCACGAGGAAACTTGAAGTCTGTGACCCTTGGTAGTATATGAATTCACCATCACAGACACCATGAGCTGCCGCCTGAACGGAAAGAGGTTTGGAATCACAAATACCTCATGGGCAATCCTTTCTTTGGATAGATTTTGTTAGCGGGGTGATCTTTTAACACTGAAAGCAGATCTGGGCAACATACGATCCACAAAACGTCTCCAGGATGTCCCAGTCTACTACATGGAGGGAAGAGAAGTCAGAAATGTGGTTTTCACTGCCCGGAATCTGAAGTGCTTCAGGGTAGAATTCTACTTCCTCAGTGAGGCTATGGGCACATTCACACCACACATTAAAAAACAACAACGGCCACTTTACATAGTAATGGCTTCCTTCAAAGAATTCTGGTAGCTGTAGTTTGCAAAGGGTGCTGAGAGGAGGTCCCTGTTCCTCTCCCAGAACTACAACTCCCAGAGAGTTTAACAGTCAGTCCCTCTCCTCAGGAACGGGATAGCTCTGGGAGGGGAAAAGGGATCTCTTTAACAACCCTTGGACAAACTACAGCCGCCAGAATTCTTTGGGAGGAAAGCCACGACCATTTCTAGTAGCATCATAGTGCTTTAAATGTATTATAGTGCGAATGTGGCCTGTGAGCCTTGCAAGACCAGCTCAAATTCAGTTGCTTTCAACTCAATCAAGTCACGGAACTTTCTTACAACTAACCTTTGCCACACGTCACTGGCACTAATCCAAACCGAACAC
>NW_028153383.1:0-8000 GCF_964106915.1 Podarcis gaigeae
CCTTCACTACACCCAACAGGCTTCTGTGTGGGTGGTTCTTCTGTGTCCAAAAGAGAGGTTTTTGCTGGCAAACCTTAAATATAATACAATGGTGAGCGGGCAACTACTTTGGACCTTTATATTGTGCTTGGTCGTGAATCTATTTAGGGTAGCAAATTCAGTAGTTTGCTGGTTTCTGCAAGGCATTGATTAGGGGCAGGGCAGATGTGCAGACAATACTGAAGTAGGTGCTGTAAGGCACCACTTTAAGGGCAGTATAGACAATACTGAACTAAGGTGACTGGATTTGTAGGATATATCACGATTTTGAACAGTGTCTGAACTGGGAGTTAACACACTTTGATTCCGTAAGTGGCATGGCTTTCAGAGGAAATCAGCAGGCCCCTCCCAACAGAGGTGGGTCCGGCGCGCAAGGTGGGTCTCAAACGCCTGCTATGCCATGCAACCCTCAGGCCTTAGCTCAGTTCTTCTCCGCTTTTGAAACATTTTATGAACAGTTTAGGCCGATGGTCACTGGTTCCTCCACGCCAATGGCGGGTACCCAGGATTGTATCCCCAAAACCCTCCCCTGCAATCAGGAGCGCCCCGGTACTTCTGCCTCCTGTTTCAGTGCTGCACAACCAAATATTGCTGGCCCATTCCTCATACATGCAGATGGCTCCCGCCTGGCAAGACATCAGTTCACATGTGTTATGTTGTGCGAGTTTGGATTATAGGCCACAGTTTTGTCCATTGGGCTAGAAACCGTGCCTTCAACTGTGGCCTAGGGTGCAGGCTGCCACGAAACGTTGAAGTTTCCTGGATCATTCGGAGGGGGATGTGCTGGGTGGAATTTATGCCGGCAGTGAGAGCCAGAGCCGCTTTGGAAGGCCCCCCGAATGCCCTGGTCATTCAGCTGGGTGAAAATGATTTGGCTTATCAAAAAGGCGTGGACTTGATGTGGAGCATTTACAATGACTTTGGTGATTTGACCGCCTCATTCCCAAACGTTGCCCTAATTTGGTCATCACTGCTGGAGAGGCGGGTTTGGAGGGACTGTTGGTGCCCTATTGCAGTAAACAAAGCCAGAAAGATTCTGGAATGTGCGGTGGCGTGTAGAGTGGCAGCACGGGGGGGGGGCATTGACCACCCCAATATCCAGTTCAACAAGGTGGCCCTCTACCGAGAGCACCAAGGGTGGACTTTCTAAATTTCCGTAACAGAACAGGCAACTTGAATACCGCATCCCCCCCCCTTCAAAACGGGAGGTCCTGAAATACCTATTACACCTAAAAAACTTAGGGAGGGCATCTAAAACATTGAACATTCAGTCGGCCGCTATATCCTTCTTTTCTAAAACAGCCTACTCCACAGATCCATGTGCAGACTTCATAGTGCACAAAGTGCTTGAAGGTTGGCACAGGCTTGAGCCCCCCAGCAAGGATAAAAGGAAACCTATCACATTTGATATCCTTTGCCAAATTCACAGAAAATTGAGAGCTATATGCTGGTCAAAATTTGTAGTTCGGCTATTCTCAGCAGCATATTCTATTGCATTTTTTTGAGTGCTCCGGGTAGGTGAGGTGGTATGCGAAGGTGGCGCGGATAATGCTCAACGGGGTATACTGTTGCAGGACTTCACCCTCTCGCGCTCAGACCTGATTGTACAAGTCCACAGTTCTAAGACCGACCAGCAAGGAAAAGGAGCACTGATTAGATTACTTCCAACGAAGAAGGCAGGGCCTTGCCCGGTAAAGGATACCAGGCGCTTCCTATATTTGAGACCTAGGTTGCCTGGGCCTTTATTAATCCATAGCGATGGTTCTCCCCTGACTAGGCACCAGTTTACAAGGGTGATGTGGATGGCAATCGCGGCTTGCGGCCTCAATGCAGCAGAGTTTGCAGCTCATTCCTTCAGGATTGGGGCGGCTACTACTGCCGTTCATATGGGCCTCTCGGCATAAAGAATTAAGGACATGGGGCGATGGAAATCAGATGCCTACAAGACCTATGTTAGAAAAACCAGATGACTGATCTTTCTTTGTCCTTTCATTTCCCTTCTAGGAGACACGAGAATTCGGATATGGATCGTGGGCCACAGTATTGTGCATTGGGCTGCTAAGCGGGCCGCTATGGTGGGCTGGGGGCTAAGACTCGGTTTACCGCCAAACATTGATGTCATCTGGATGGCTAGGAGAGGGATGCACTGGGCTGAGTTCATGCTGATGGTCACGAACAGAGTGGCGATCGAGGGTCCCCCAGATGCTCTAGTAATACAGCTTGGGGAAAATGATCTAGCATACCGGAAATCCATTGATTTGCAATGGAATATTTTTGGAGATCTTGAGGAACTACTCACCTCTTATCCCAGCATTAGCATTCTGTGGTTATCTTTGCTAGAAAGGCGTACGTGGAGATTGTCGCTCCCCTGCAGCGGTGAATAGAGCCCGAAAGATCTTGCAGCGTACTGTGGTACATAGAGTGGCGGCTCTGGGGGGAAGAGTCATTGACCAGTATGCCAAGGTGGCCCTCTACAGAGATGATGGCGTACATCTTTCCGACGCAGGAAATGATGTTTGGCTGAGCAATATCACTGCAGGGATTAGGGATTGGTTACAGGTTTGAGGGTATTGGCGGCGAGCCTGGGCTTGAGTGGCGGTTAGGCATTGGTGGGGGTACAGTTCTATTGTTATGCAAATGAAGGGGGAAGGAGCGCCATCACCTTCCCCCAAACAAGGGTAGTCCGGTAAAGGATTCTGGGGGGCGTGGCCCTGTCCTAAGCCTAAGGAGGTGTGGGCCCACGGCACGCCCCCACGTGTTAACACCGGGGGGAGGTCCTAGTTGACGTGCCTCAGCAGGACTCCTCCCACTGGTGAGTAACCCTTCCGGCTTTTAAGCCGGTTACTAGTTAGGACCAATGCCTAAGGCCAATACCACTCAATTCCTGTAATCAATAAAGTTGTGGCCTAATTTAACCCATTAACCTGAATTCTTGTGTCCTGTGTCTTTATTTCCTTGGGGGGAGGCGGGAAATCGCCATGTAAAAGCGAAACCAACTCTCTCACATTCTCAGACACTCTGACCTCTGCAGCCGCCACGAACGCTGAACAAAGGAAAATGCACGGATTATATGGGCAGTGCACCCAGTTAATAAGAACGCCTCCTGGGAGTGTTAACTCTCAACTGTCCAGTGTTACGATAATGAAGCAATACAGCTGCAAAGTCCTAGCTTGACGTGTAAACATGATGGGAATGTTGGGACTGCTGTGGGAACAGAGGGGCAGTCATTTCACAGTGCGCAGCACCGGAATTACCTCACAGTGTAATATGAGCTGTACAGGAAGTACAGGAAGCTTTTGTCACAACACTGCTGGAGTATGGAGAGAGCAGTCACGTTTTCTGTAATGCTGCAAAGACAGAAATAAAAGCATGTAAATACGTTTCTGTCTATCTCTTTCCCCTGCCGGGGGGAGGCAGAAAAGAGGGGTGTGTTCTTCTCACGTTTGAGAAGAATCGCCGATCGAGACCTTGCCTGCGTCTGCTGGGGAATGCAGCCAGGGAGGTCAACAGGAATTCAAGCCGCGTGCCTGGACTGCTGCCAGCTTCTCGTGAGAAGGGCTTGAAATTCCAACAAATGGTAGCAACGAGCATATGGAACCGATCCATGTAAAGCAGCTAAAGAGGTTGGTGGATTGTACTTCATCCTCTGCTTGAAGATAAAGGAGTTTGTGGTAGCGTGCGGATGGAGCTACATCAAACGGCTGAACACCGGAGCAGACGTTTTTGCTGATAAGCAAGGAGCTACGGAACCCCCAAGGTATGCTGATTTTGGGCTAAAAAGAGTGAACGCAGATCGAGAATTGTCTGGTTCACAAACGCTGTTTTCTTGGATAAAGAGAAATAGCACTGGGAGACAGCCACATTCCTCGCATTCTTGAGGGTAATAGCGGTTTGCTGCTCAAAGCCTGGAATGTCCAGTTGCTAAGCAACAAGATACGTATGCTTTCCAGCTACCTCTGAGCCAGTTAGCTTGAAAAGTGGAAAATTACCAGCCAAAACGGAAGTGAGGCTGGGACTGTGAAAGGCAAGGAAAAACAACGTTTGTTTTGACCGCTATATCACTTGCTCTTGGAGGGAATTTGCAGAGCAGCCAGTATTTAGCTTCCAGGTGCAAAAAGTAAACAGCCAGCTATTGGATTTTAGCAGGCTCGAAAGTCAGAGCTGAGGCTTGAGATTAAAATGGCTTTGTTCTCTCAGAAGCTCCGAAAAGCTTGTGAAGCTGGAGTGAGAAGCAAGAGCCGGAAGTTAAATACCCCAGAAGGGGAGAGGCAAGATGACGCTGGCCAAATTCCTGAAAGCTTATCGAAAGCTGAGGACAGCTTTGACCCCAAAAGGGGGAGTGAAGGAACTGCTGCTGCTGCTGCTGCTGTTGCTGTTCTTGCTGCAACAGATGTTGCTGACAGGGGGAGAGAGGCTCGGAGTAGCGCCCCCACTGCTAGTGCAAGTGAAGAACAGGCTGTTGCTTTGAACGTTGTCCGTTGTTTCAATTGTGGACAGACTGGGCATCTTCAGCGGAACTGTAAGAGGCCACGTCAACAGAAAGGAGCTAAGGGGAGCTCTGCAAAGCCTGAGGCGTCAGGCAAAAGTCGTACCAAGTCCCAGGTGAAACCTGCAAAGGCTTTGATGGCACTAAAAGGCACACCAGAAGTGGAAAACGCTTTTATTTTGGACGCTGGAGCGACCGCACACATGACATCTCACCGAGAACTGTTTTCAACGTTTAAGAAGCAAAACTTCACTGTGAAACAGGCCAATGGCCAGGAGCTGGAAGCGACCGGATTTGGAACTGTGTATCTTGAAAGTCTGAACTTGACTATCAACAATGTGTATTTGGTTCCTGATTTAAAGTTCAATCTGCTGCGTGTTTTGCAGATCACGAAGAAAGGACTGACTTTGTCCTATGATAGAGAAAGCTGCAAAATCTTCAAAGACGGAGAGCTGTATCTTTCTGCCACAGAAAAAGATGGACTGTATTTGTTGACCTTTGATCAAAGTGATTGCATAAAGTGTAATGCGTCTGAATCTAACATGATTTCTCTTGCAGGTATGGTGAGAAACGTCCGGAAGACGACGAAAGTTACCAGTGCATTTCAGCGAGTGTATGCTGATGTGATTGGTCCTCTAGCCCCATCTAGAGGCAATGCAAGATACTATCTTGTGTGTGTGGATTATTTTACTCATTATGTATGGATATACATATTGCAGAAACTACAAGAAGCCTTAGAAAGGTTTAAAGAGTTTTGTGACAAGGTTAAAACTGTTCATGATGCTAACATTGATTGTCTTTTCACAGATGAAAAGCCAGTTTTTCTTTTTCAGGATTTCCTGGATAAGAAAGGGATAAGGCACAAGACTGCTGTTTCTGCAGGAGCATGGAACAAAAGTGTCTGTGTGCAAGTGAACAAAGAATTGCAAAAAGGGATGAAGGCGCAATTGCTGAGTTCACACTTGCCACATGAGTTTTGGGCGGAATCGCTATTGTGTTTTTGTTACTCATGGTTGAGAAAGGTTTCAAAAGGTTTGGGATGTTCTCCTTTTGAAAGGCTATTTCACAGAAAACCTTCTGTAGCCCATTTTAAGGTTTTTGGGTCCCAAGTCAGGACTGAAGCTCCAGGTGGAGTAAAGAATGCCAAAGGCATTTTTGTGGGTTATGAAAAGGGTCTCTACAGAGTAATTTTGTCTGAATCTGGTCAGGTGATTCTCACAAAATTTCTAGAGAGTGCTCCTGAACAGGAGAGAGTAATTGTTCACACATTTCCCACTGAGGACAATTCAGGTGATTTTACTGATTACAGTGGTACTGAGAGTGACAGTGATAGCTCAAAGAGCTCAGTTGACACAGTCATTGAGAAGAAATCTCACACAATGGTTAGACCTTCACAGGTGGAAGACGAACCACTGTTTACTATTGGAACTGGTTCTCCAGAGAGTCCTGAGACTGAACCAGTGAGCAGAGAGGATCAGCACCTCATACGCAGGTCTGAGAGAGTTACAAAGGGTGTACCATCCAAGAGGTATTCAAAAGAGTTTGCTAACTCAGCTGTTGCATGTGTTACTATTGTTTACAACTCAAGACAGGTTGAAGCTGTGTCTAAATCAGAGACAAAGACACAACAGGGAGTTGCTAAGCGTAACACTACATTCCCTAGCCAAGGTAATGCAGATGCACTCATTCCTTGGAAGTCAGACAACCAGAGAGGTACACTGGGGAAACCAGTGACGGGTAGTTCCAAGGGTGGAACTGAAACAACAGGGGAGTGTTATATGTATAACAACTGTTTGTTTTCTTCTCTGGGTCAAGCTATGTTCGCAGCGCACATTGATTCTTATGGGGGAGGATGTTACGATAATGAAGCAATGCAGCTGCAAAGTTCTAGCTTGAAGTGTAAACATGAGAATGTTGGGACTGCTGTGGGAACAGAGGGGCAGTCATTTCACAGTGTGCAGCACCGGAATTACCTCACAGTGTAATATGAGCTGTACAGGAAGCTTTTGTCACAACACTGCTGGAGTATGGAGAGAGCAGTCACGTTTTCTGTAACGCTGCAAAGACAGAAATAAAAGCATGTAAATCCGTTTCTGTCTATCTCTTTCCCCTGCCGGGGGGGGGGGGGAGGCAGGAAAGAGGGGTGTGTTCTTCTCACGTTTGAGAAGAATCGCCGATCGAGACCTTGCCTGCGTCTGCTGGGGAATGCAGCCTGGGAGGTCAACAGGAATTCAAGCCGGGTGCCTGGACTGCTGCCAGCTTCTAGTGAGAAGGGCTTGAAATTCCAACTGTCCAGAACCACAACACCCCCTCTCATTTGCAGTGACCTGGGTGCGAATATACAAACAGCTTAACCCATGTTTAACCCATCACAGAACACAGCTTCCTTGCAAACTCCTGCACCTGTTTACCTGTCCTGGCAACCCATACAGTGTTGTCAACAAAGAGAGGAGCCAGTTCCTGCTGCTGGCCTGACCCCTTCAGGTACAGGCAGCTGTCTGCCAGACTCTTCTGAAACCCTAGCTTCTCCAGAGCTTTGTTGAGACATAAATTCTAATTTCTGGCTGACTGTCTCAAGCCATAAATGGAACGGTGCAGTCTCCATACCAGACCTGGTTTGTCACCCTCAAACCCTGGTGGAGGTAACATGTAGATCTCCTCCTGCAGCGGTGAGTTTAAATAGGCAACATTGATGTCAAAATGACCAACCTCAGAACCTCTTTGCGCTGCTATCGCCAAAAGCAATCATATAGTCTCATTCCTGGCTGTGGGCACATACACCTGGGAATAGTGTAGCCCTGGTCGCTGGCTGAAACCTCTTGCCACCAATCTGGCTTTATATTGTGGCTCTCCACATGCAGTGGGTTTCAACTGGTAGACCCAGCGACAAACTCACTGCCTGCTGGTCAGCTGGCAGAGTTGTGAGCGTGAAGACTGCTAGAGACTTCATGGCACGAAGCTTCTTTTCTCCATGGCTTGCTGCCACTTGCTGGATTCTGCCTGAGGTAACTTCTGAACCTCAGCAAAGCTTTCTGGTTCGCACTGAGCAAAACCAGCCCACACATTCGTGACTGTGAAACGGTCAGGTGGTTTACCCTTCGTGGTCTGCTTAGACTGTCTTGGCCCCATGCCGGACTCCCCCTCTGACCCAGACGTGCTGGACTCTGCCTGTGAGTCCCTGGGTCTGGTGAACCACCAAGTGACTTACTGCGCTTGTCTGTGGGATACAAGGGAGAACTACCGAGCCTGCGCCAGCTAGGCCAAGCCTACGGAGATGAGGGCACACTCCTGGCTCTGACTTCACCTCTTTCTTTGGAATTGCCTCCTCTGGCACTACGCCCTGGTGGTGGTCGGCAGCTCGGCCCAGACCACTAGCAGGTACACCACCGCCAGCTCCGCCAGCAGGTGCAATTGGTTGATCCTCTGAACCAAGATCTCTAAACCAATCTGAGCACTCCGGGGGTTCTGTGAATCC
>NW_028153382.1:0-29002 GCF_964106915.1 Podarcis gaigeae
AATTCTCCCCTGAAAGGTTTGGCGGTGAAACATAAGCCTTTTTATCATAGGCCAAGAAATGAGACCTCGAAGACAAAACCTGGGAAAAAAAAATTTTCTAAGCCCCGGGGTCACAATTTCAGCAAAAATCTGAAATTCTCCAATTCACTCAAAAATGGTGCCAAACTGTTGCAAATTCTCCCCTGAAAGGTTTAGCGGTGGAAACAGAAGCCTTTTTATCATAGGAAATGAAATCAGAGCTCGAAGAAAAAACCTGTGGGGAAAAAAATTTCTAAGCTTCGGGGTCACAATTTCAGCAAAAATCTGAAATTCTCCAATTCACTCAAAAATCGTGCCAAACTGTTGCAAATTCTCCCTGAAAGGTTTGGCGGTGGAAACAGAAGCCTTTTTATCATAGGAAATGAAATCAGCCCTCGAAGACAAAACCTGTGGAAAAAAATTTTCTAAGCCCCGGGGTCACAATTTCAGCAAACATCTGAAATTCTTGAATTCACTCAAAAATGGTGCCAAACTGTTGCAAATTCTCCCCTGAACGGTTTGCCGGTGGAAACAGAAGCCTTTTTATCCTAGGCCAAGAAATGAGACCTCGAAGACAAAACCTGTGAAGAAGAAAAATTTCTAAGCCCCGGGGTCACAATTTCATCAAAAATCTGAAATTCTCCAATTCACTCAAAAATGGTGCCAAACTGTTGCAAATTCTCCCCTGAAAGGTTTGGCGGTGAAACATAAGCCTTTTTATCATAGGCCAAGAAATGAGACCTCGAAGACAAAACCTGTGAAAAAAAAATTTTCTAAGCCCCGGGGTCACAATTTCAGCAAAAATCTGAAATTCTCCAATTCACTCAAAAATGGTGCCAAACTGTTGCAAATTCTCCCCTGAAAGGTTTAGCGGTGGAAACAGAAGCCTTTTTATCATAGGAAATGAAATCAGAGCTCGAAGAAAAAACCTGTGGGGAAAAAAATTTCTAAGCTTCGGGGTCACAATTTCAGCAAAAATCTGAAATTCTCCAATTCACTCAAAAATGGTGCCAAACTGTTGCAAATTCTCCCCTGAAAGTTTTGGCGGTGGAAACAGAAGCCTTTTTATCATAGGAAATGAAATCAGCCCTCGAAGACAAAACTTGTGGGGGGAAAAAATTTTAAGCCCCGGGGTCACAATTTCAGCAAAAATCTGAAATTCTCCAATTCACTCAAAAATGGTGCCAAACTGTTGCAAATTCTCCCCTGAAAGGTTTGGCGGTGGAAACAGAAGCCTTTTTATCATAGGCCAAGAAATGAGACCTCGAAGACAAAACCTGTGAAAAAAAAATTTCTAAGCCCCGGGGTCACAATTTCAGCAAAAATCTGAAATTCTCCAGTTCACTCAAAAATGGTGCCAAACTGTTGCAAATTCTCCCCTGAAAGGTTTGGCGGTGGAAACAGAAGCCTTTTTATCATAGGAAATGAAATCAGCCCTCAAAGACAAAACTTGTGGGGGAAAAAAATTCTAAGCCCCGGGGTCACAATTTCAGCAAAAATCTGAAATTCTCCAATTCACTCAAAAATGGAGCCAAACTGTTATAAATTCTCCCCTGAAAGGTTTGGCGGTGGAAACAGAAGCCTTTTTATCATAGGCCGAGAAATCAGCCCACAACAACTTAACCTGTGGGAAAAAAAATTTCTAAGCCCCAGGGTCACAATTTCAGCAAAAATCTGAAATTCTCCAATTCACTCAAAAATGGTGCCAAACTGTTACAAATTCTCCCCTGAAAGGTTTGGCGGTGGAAACAGAAGGCTTATTATTATAGGAAATGAAATCAGCCCTCGAAGACAAAACCTGTGAAAAAAAATTTTCTAAGCCCCGGGGTCACAATTTCAGCAAACATCTGAAATTCTTGAATTCACTCAAAAATGGTGCCAAACTGTTGCAAATTCTCCCCTGAAAGGTTTGGCGGTGGAAACAGAAGCCTTTTTATCATAGGCCAAGAAATGAGACCTCGAAGACAAAACCTGTGAAAAAAAAAATTTCTAAGCCCCGGGGTCACAATTTCAGCTAAAATCTGAAATTCTCCAATTCACTCAAAAATGGTGCCAAACAGTTGCAAAGTCTCCCCTGAAAGGTTTGGCGGTGTAAACATAAGCCTTTTTATCATAGGCCGAGAAATCAGCCCTCGACAACTAAACCTGTGGGGAAAAAAATTTCTAAGCCCCGGGGTCACAATTTCAGAGAAATCTGAAATTCTCCAATTCACTCAAAAATGGTGCCAAACTGTTGCAAATTCTCCCCTGAAAGGTTTGGCGGTGGAAACAGAAGCCTTTTTATCATAGGCCGAGAAATCAGCCCTCGACAACGTAACCTGTGAAAAAAAAAATTTCTAAGCCCCGGGGTCACTATTTCAGCAAAAATCTGAAATTCTCCAATTCACTCAAAAATGGTGCCAAACTGTTGCATATTCTCCCCTGAAAGGTTTGGCGGTGGAAACAGAAGGCTTATTATTATAGGCCAAGAAATGAGACCTCGAAGACAAAACCTGTGAAAAAAAATTTTCTAAGCCCCGGGGTCACAATTTCAGCAAAAATCTGAAATTCTCCAATTCACTCAAAGATGGTGCCAAACTGTTGCAAATTGTCTCCTGAAAGGTTTGGCGGTGGAAACATAAGCCTTTTTATCATAAGCCGAGAAATCAGCCCTCGACAACTAAACCTGTGAAAAAAAAATTTTCTAAGCCCCGGGGTCACAATTTCAGCAAAAATCTGAAATTCTCCAATTCACTCAAAAATGGTGCCAAACTGTTGCAAATTCTCCCCTGAAAGGTTTGGCGGTGGAAACAGAAGGCTTATTATTATAGGAAATGAAATCAGCCCTCGAAGACAAAACCTTTGAAAAAAAATTTCCTAAGGCCCGGGGTCACAATTTCAGCAAACATCTGAAATTCTTGAATTCACTCAAAAATGGTGCCAAACTGTTGCAAATTCTCCCCTGAAAGGTTTGGCGGTGGAAACAGAAGCCTTTTTATCCTAGACCAAGAAATGAGACCTCGAAGACAAAACCTGTGAAGAAGAAAAATTTCTAAGCCCCGGGGTCACAATTTCATCAAAAATCTGAAATTCTCCAATTCACTCAAAAATGGTGCCAAACTGTTGCAAATTCTCCCCTGAAAGGTTTGGCGGTGAAACATAAGCCTTTTTATCATAGGCCAAGAAATGAGACCTCGAAGACAAAACCTGTGAAAAAAAAATTTTCTAAGCCCCGGGGTCACAATTTCAGCAAAAATCTGAAATTCTCCAATTCACTCAAAAATGGTGCCAAACTGTTGCAAATTCTCCCCTGAAAGGTTTGGCGTTGGAAACAGACGGCTTATTATTATAGGAAATGAAATCAGCCCTCGAAGACAAAACCTTTGAAAAAAAATTTTCTAAGGCCCGGGGTCACAATTTCAGCAAACATCTGAAATTCTTGAATTCACTCAAAAATGGTGCCAAACTGTTGCAAATTCTCCCCTGAAAGGTTTGGCGGTGGAAACAGAAGCCTTTTTATCCTAGGCCAAGAAATGAGACCTCGAAGACAAAACCTGTGAAGAAGAAAAATTTCTAAGCCCCGGGGTCACAATTTCAGCAAAAATCTGAAATTCTCCAATTCACTCAAAAATGGTGCCAAACTGTTGCAAATTCTCCCCTGAAAGGTTTGGCGGTGGAAACAGAAGCCTTTTTATCATAGGAAATGAAATCAGCCCTCGAAGACAAAACCTGTGGAAAAAAATTTTCTAAGCCCCGGGGTCACAATTTCAGCAAACATCTGAAATTCTCCAATTCACTCAAAAATGGTGCCAAACTGTTGCAAATTCTCCCCTGAAAGGTTTGCCGGTGGAAACAGAAGCCTTTTTATCCTAGGCCAAGAAATGAGACCTCGAAGACAAAACCTGTGAAGAAGAAAAATTTCTAAGCCCCGGGGTCACAATTTCATCAAAAATCTGAAATTCTCCAATTCACTCAAAAATGGTGCCAAACTGTTGCAAATTCTCCCCTGAAAGGTTTGGCGGTGAAACATAAGCCTTTTTATCATAGGCCAAGAAATGAGACCTCGAAGACAAAACCTGTGAAAAAAAAATTTTCTAAGCCCCGGGGTCACAATTTCAGCAAAAATCTGAAATTCTCCAATTCACTCAAAAATGGTGCCAAACTGTTACAAATTCTCCCCTGAAAGGTTTGGCGGTGGAAACAGAAGGCTTATTATTATAGGAAATGAAATCAGCCCTCGAAGAAAAAACCTGTGGGGAAAAAATTTTCTAAGCCCCGGGGTCACAATTTCAGCAAAAATCTGAAATTCTCCAATTCACTCAAAAATGGTGCCAAACTGTTGCAAATTCTCCCCTGAAAGGTTTGGCGGTGGAAACAGAAGCCTTTTTATCATAGGCCAAGAAATGAGACCTCGAAGACAAAACCTGTGAAAAAAAAAATTTCTAAGCCCCGGTGTCATAATTTCAGCAAAAATCTGAAATTCTCCAATTCACTCAAAAATGGTGCCAAACAGTTGCAAAGTCTCCCCTGAAAGGTTTGGCGGTGTAAACATAAGCCTTTTTATCATAGGCCGAGAAATCAGCCCTCGACAACTAAACCTGTGGGGAAAAAAATTTCTAAGCCCCGGGGTCACAATTTCAGAGAAATCTGAAATTCTCCAATTCACTCAAAAATGGTGCCAAACTGTTGCAAATTCTCCCCTGAAAGGTTTGGCGGTGGAAACAGAAGCCTTTTTATCATAGGCCGAGAAATCAGCCCTCGACAACGTAACCTGTGAAAAAAAAAATTTCTAAGCCCCGGGGTCACTATTTCAGCAAAAATCTGAAATTCTCCAATTCACTCAAAAATGGTGCCAAACTGTTGCATATTCTCCCCTGAAAGGTTTGGCGGTGGAAACAGAAGCCTTTTTATCATAGGCCAAGAAATGAGACCTCGAAGACAAAACCTGTGAAAAAAAATTTTCTAAGCCCCGGGGTCACAATTTCAGCAAAAATCTGAAATTCTCCAATTCACTCAAAGATGGTGCCAAACTGTTGCAAATTGTCTCCTGAAAGGTTTGGCGGTGGAAACATAAGCCTTTTTATCATAAGCCGAGAAATCAGCCCTCGACAACTAAACCTGTGAAAAAAAAATTTTCTAAGCCCCGGGGTCACAATTTCAGCAAACATCTGAAATTCTTGAATTCACTCAAAAATGGTGCCAAACTGTTGCAAATTCTCCCCTGAACGGTTTGCCGGTGGAAACAGAAGCCTTTTTATCCTAGGCCAAGAAATGAGACCTCGAAGACAAAACCTGTGAAGAAGAAAAATTTCTAAGCCCCGGGGTCACAATTTCATCAAAAATCTGAAATTCTCCAATTCACTCAAAAATGGTGCCAAACTGTTGCAAATTCTCCCCTGAAAGGTTTGGCGGTGAAACATAAGCCTTTTTATCATAGGCCAAGAAATGAGACCTCGAAGACAAAACCTGTGAAAAAAAAATTTTCTAAGCCCCGGGGTCACAATTTCAGCAAAAATCTGAAATTCTCCAATTCACTCAAAAATGGTGCCAAACTGTTGCAAATTCTCCCCTGAAAGGTTTAGCGGTGGAAACAGAAGCCTTTTTATCATAGGAAATGAAATCAGAGCTCGAAGAAAAAACCTGTGGGGAAAAAAATTTCTAAGCTTCGGGGTCACAATTTCAGCAAAAATCTGAAATTCTCCAATTCACTCAAAAATGGTGCCAAACTGTTGCAAATTCTCCCCTGAAAGTTTTGGCGGTGGAAACAGAAGCCTTTTTATCATAGGAAATGAAATCAGCCCTCGAAGACAAAACTTGTGGGGGGAAAAAATTTTAAGCCCCGGGGTCACAATTTCAGCAAAAATCTGAAATTCTCCAATTCACTCAAAAATGGTGCCAAACTGTTGCAAATTCTCCCCTGAAAGGTTTGGCGGTGGAAACAGAAGCCTTTTTATCATAGGCCAAGAAATGAGACCTCGAAGACAAAACCTGTGAAAAAAAAATTTCTAAGCCCCGGGGTCACAATTTCAGCAAAAATCTGAAATTCTCCAGTTCACTCAAAAATGGTGCCAAACTGTTGCAAATTCTCCCCTGAAAGGTTTGGCGGTGGAAACAGAAGCCTTTTTATCATAGGAAATGAAATCAGCCCTCAAAGACAAAACTTGTGGGGGGAAAAAATTCTAAGCCCCGGGGTCACAATTTCAGCAAAAATCTGAAATTCTCCAATTCACTCAAAAATGGAGCCAAACTGTTATAAATTCTCCCCTGAAAGGTTTGGCGGTGGAAACAGAAGCCTTTTTATCATAGGCCGAGAAATCAGCCCACAACAACTTAACCTGTGGGAAAAAAAATTTCTAAGCCCCAGGGTCACAATTTCAGCAAAAATCTGAAATTCTCCAATTCACTCAAAAATGGTGCCAAACTGTTACAAATTCTCCCCTGAAAGGTTTGGCGGTGGAAACAGAAGGCTTATTATTATAGGAAATGAAATCAGCCCTCGAAGACAAAACCTGTGAAAAAAAATTTTCTAAGCCCCGGGGTCACAATTTCAGCAAACATCTGAAATTCTTGAATTCACTCAAAAATGGTGCCAAACTGTTGCAAATTCTCCCCTGAAAGGTTTGGCGGTGGAAACAGAAGCCTTTTTATCATAGGCGAAGAAATGAGACCTCGAAGACAAAACCTGTGAAAAAAAAAATTTCTAAGCCCCGGGGTCACAATTTCAGCAAAAATCTGAAATTCTCCAATTCACTCAAAAATGGTGCCAAACAGTTGCAAAGTCTCCCCTGAAAGGTTTGGCGGTGTAAACATAAGCCTTTTTATCATAGGCCGAGAAATCAGCCCTCGACAACTAAACCTGTGGGGAAAAAAATTTCTAAGCCCCGGGGTCACAATTTCAGAGAAATCTGAAATTCTCCAATTCACTCAAAAATGGTGCCAAACTGTTGCAAATTCTCCCCTGAAAGGTTTGGCGGTGGAAACAGAAGCCTTTTTATCATAGGCCGAGAAATCAGCCCTCGACAACGTAACCTGTGAAAAAAAAAATTTCTAAGCCCCGGGGTCACTATTTCAGCAAAAATCTGAAATTCTCCAATTCACTCAAAAATGGTGCCAAACTGTTGCATATTCTCCCCTGAAAGGTTTGGCGGTGGAAACAGAAGGCTTATTATTATAGGCCAAGAAATGAGACCTCGAAGACAAAACCTGTGAAAAAAAATTTTCTAAGCCCCGGGGTCACAATTTCAGCAAAAATCTGAAATTCTCCAATTCACTCAAAGATGGTGCCAAACGGTTGCAAATTGTCTCCTGAAAGGTTTGGCGGTGGAAACATAAGCCTTTTTATCATAAGCCGAGAAATCAGCCCTCGACAACTAAACCTGTGAAAAAAAAATTTTCTAAGCCCCGGGGTCACAATTTCAGCAAAAATCTGAAATTCTCCAATTCACTCAAAAATGGTGCCAAACTGTTGCAAATTCTCCCCTGAAAGGTTTGGCGGTGGAAACAGAAGGCTTATTATTATAGGAAATGAAATCAGCCCTCGAAGACAAAACCTTTGAAAAAAAATTTCCTAAGGCCCGGGGTCACAATTTCAGCAAACATCTGAAATTCTTGAATTCACTCAAAAATGGTGCCAAACTGTTGCAAATTCTCCCCTGAAAGGTTTGGCGGTGGAAACAGAAGCCTTTTTATCCTAGACCAAGAAATGAGACCTCGAAGACAAAACCTGTGAAGAAGAAAAATTTCTAAGCCCCGGGGTCACAATTTCAGCAAAAATCTGAAATTCTCCAATTCACTCAAAAATGGTGCCAAACTGTTGCAAATTCTCCCCTGAAAGGTTTGGCGGTGGAAACAGAAGCCTTTTTATCCTAGACCAAGAAATGAGACCTCGAAGACAAAACCTGTGAAGAAGAAAAATTTCTAAGCCCCGGGGTCACAATTTCATCAAAAATCTGAAATTCTCCAATTCACTCAAAAATGGTGCCAAACTGTTGCAAATTCTCCCCTGAAAGGTTTGGCGGTGAAACATAAGCCTTTTTATCATAGGCCAAGAAATGAGACCTCGAAGACAAAACCTGTGAAAAAAAAATTTTCTAAGCCCCGGGGTCACAATTTCAGCAAAAATCTGAAATTCTCCAATTCACTCAAAAATGGTGCCAAACTGTTGCAAATTCTCCCCTGAAAGGTTTGGCGTTGGAAACAGACGGCTTATTATTATAGGAAATGAAATCAGCCCTCGAAGACAAAACCTTTGAAAAAAATTTTTCTAAGGCCCGGGGTCACAATTTCAGCAAACATCTGAAATTCTTGAATTCACTCAAAAATGGTGCCAAACTGTTGCAAATTCTCCCCTGAAAGGTTTGGCGGTGGAAACAGAAGCCTTTTTATCCTAGGCCAAGAAATGAGACCTCGAAGACAAAACCTGTGAAGAAGAAAAATTTCTAAGCCCCGGGGTCACAATTTCAGCAAAAATCTGAAATTCTCCAGTTCACTCAAAAATGGTGCCAAACTGTTGCAAATTCTCCCCTGAAAGGTTTGGCGGTGAAACATAAGCCTTTTTATCATAGGCCAAGAAATGAGACCTCGAAGACAAAACCTGGGAAAAAAAAATTTTCTAAGCCCCGGGGTCACAATTTCAGCAAAAATCTGAAATTCTCCAATTCACTCAAAAATGGTGCCAAACTGTTGCAAATTCTCCCCTGAAAGGTTTAGCGGTGGAAACAGAAGCCTTTTTATCATAGGAAATGAAATCAGAGCTCGAAGAAAAAACCTGTGGGGAAAAAAATTTCTAAGCTTCGGGGTCACAATTTCAGCAAAAATCTGAAATTCTCCAATTCACTCAAAAATCGTGCCAAACTGTTGCAAATTCTCCCCTGAAAGGTTTGGCGGTGGAAACAGAAGCCTTTTTATCATAGGAAATGAAATCAGCCCTCGAAGACAAAACCTGTGGAAAAAAATTTTCTAAGCCCCGGGGTCACAATTTCAGCAAACATCTGAAATTCTTGAATTCACTCAAAAATGGTGCCAAACTGTTGCAAATTCTCCCCTGAACGGTTTGCCGGTGGAAACAGAAGCCTTTTTATCCTAGGCCAAGAAATGAGACCTCGAAGACAAAACCTGTGAAGAAGAAAAATTTCTAAGCCCCGGGGTCACAATTTCATCAAAAATCTGAAATTCTCCAATTCACTCAAAAATGGTGCCAAACTGTTGCAAATTCTCCCCTGAAAGGTTTGGCGGTGAAACATAAGCCTTTTTATCATAGGCCAAGAAATGAGACCTCGAAGACAAAACCTGTGAAAAAAAAATTTTCTAAGCCCCGGGGTCACAATTTCAGCAAAAATCTGAAATTCTCCAATTCACTCAAAAATGGTGCCAAACTGTTGCAAATTCTCCCCTGAAAGGTTTAGCGGTGGAAACAGAAGCCTTTTTATCATAGGAAATGAAATCAGAGCTCGAAGAAAAAACCTGTGGGGAAAAAAATTTCTAAGCTTCGGGGTCACAATTTCAGCAAAAATCTGAAATTCTCCAATTCACTCAAAAATGGTGCCAAACTGTTGCAAATTCTCCCCTGAAAGTTTTGGCGGTGGAAACAGAAGCCTTTTTATCATAGGAAATGAAATCAGCCCTCGAAGACAAAACTTGTGGGGGGAAAAAATTTTAAGCCCCGGGGTCACAATTTCAGCAAAAATCTGAAATTCTCCAATTCACTCAAAAATGGTGCCAAACTGTTGCAAATTCTCCCCTGAAAGGTTTGGCGGTGGAAACAGAAGCCTTTTTATCATAGGCCAAGAAATGAGACCTCGAAGACAAAACCTGTGAAAAAAAAATTTCTAAGCCCCGGGGTCACAATTTCAGCAAAAATCTGAAATTCTCCAGTTCACTCAAAAATGGTGCCAAACTGTTGCAAATTCTCCCCTGAAAGGTTTGGCGGTGGAAACAGAAGCCTTTTTATCATAGGAAATGAAATCAGCCCTCAAAGACAAAACTTGTGGGGGAAAAAAATTCTAAGCCCCGGGGTCACAATTTCAGCAAAAATCTGAAATTCTCCAATTCACTCAAAAATGGAGCCAAACTGTTATAAATTCTCCCCTGAAAGGTTTGGCGGTGGAAACAGAAGCCTTTTTATCATAGGCCGAGAAATCAGCCCACAACAACTTAACCTGTGGGAAAAAAAATTTCTAAGCCCCAGGGTCACAATTTCAGCAAAAATCTGAAATTCTCCAATTCACTCAAAAATGGTGCCAAACTGTTACAAATTCTCCCCTGAAAGGTTTGGCGGTGGAAACAGAAGGCTTATTATTATAGGAAATGAAATCAGCCCTCGAAGACAAAACCTGTGAAAAAAAATTTTCTAAGCCCCGGGGTCACAATTTCAGCAAACATCTGAAATTCTTGAATTCACTCAAAAATGGTGCCAAACTGTTGCAAATTCTCCCCTGAAAGGTTTGGCGGTGGAAACAGAAGCCTTTTTATCATAGGCCAAGAAATGAGACCTCGAAGACAAAACCTGTGAAAAAAAAAATTTCTAAGCCCCGGGGTCACAATTTCAGCTAAAATCTGAAATTCTCCAATTCACTCAAAAATGGTGCCAAACAGTTGCAAAGTCTCCCCTGAAAGGTTTGGCGGTGTAAACATAAGCCTTTTTATCATAGGCCGAGAAATCAGCCCTCGACAACTAAACCTGTGGGGAAAAAAATTTCTAAGCCCCGGGGTCACAATTTCAGAGAAATCTGAAATTCTCCAATTCACTCAAAAATGGTGCCAAACTGTTGCAAATTCTCCCCTGAAAGGTTTGGCGGTGGAAACAGAAGCCTTTTTATCATAGGCCGAGAAATCAGCCCTCGACAACGTAACCTGTGAAAAAAAAAATTTCTAAGCCCCGGGGTCACTATTTCAGCAAAAATCTGAAATTCTCCAATTCACTCAAAAATGGTGCCAAACTGTTGCATATTCTCCCCTGAAAGGTTTGGCGGTGGAAACAGAAGGCTTATTATTATAGGCCAAGAAATGAGACCTCGAAGACAAAACCTGTGAAAAAAAATTTTCTAAGCCCCGGGGTCACAATTTCAGCAAAAATCTGAAATTCTCCAATTCACTCAAAGATGGTGCCAAACTGTTGCAAATTGTCTCCTGAAAGGTTTGGCGGTGGAAACATAAGCCTTTTTATCATAAGCCGAGAAATCAGCCCTCGACAACTAAACCTGTGAAAAAAAAATTTTCTAAGCCCCGGGGTCACAATTTCAGCAAAAATCTGAAATTCTCCAATTCACTCAAAAATGGTGCCAAACTGTTGCAAATTCTCCCCTGAAAGGTTTGGCGGTGGAAACAGAAGGCTTATTATTATAGGAAATGAAATCAGCCCTCGAAGACAAAACCTTTGAAAAAAAATTTCCTAAGGCCCGGGGTCACAATTTCAGCAAACATCTGAAATTCTTGAATTCACTCAAAAATGGTGCCAAACTGTTGCAAATTCTCCCCTGAAAGGTTTGGCGGTGGAAACAGAAGCCTTTTTATCCTAGACCAAGAAATGAGACCTCGAAGACAAAACCTGTGAAGAAGAAAAATTTCTAAGCCCCGGGGTCACAATTTCATCAAAAATCTGAAATTCTCCAATTCACTCAAAAATGGTGCCAAACTGTTGCAAATTCTCCCCTGAAAGGTTTGGCGGTGAAACATAAGCCTTTTTATCATAGGCCAAGAAATGAGACCTCGAAGACAAAACCTGTGAAAAAAAAATTTTCTAAGCCCCGGGGTCACAATTTCAGCAAAAATCTGAAATTCTCCAATTCACTCAAAAATGGTGCCAAACTGTTGCAAATTCTCCCCTGAAAGGTTTGGCGTTGGAAACAGACGGCTTATTATTATAGGAAATGAAATCAGCCCTCGAAGACAAAACCTTTGAAAAAAATTTTTCTAAGGCCCGGGGTCACAATTTCAGCAAACATCTGAAATTCTTGAATTCACTCAAAAATGGTGCCAAACTGTTGCAAATTCTCCCCTGAAAGGTTTGGCGGTGGAAACAGAAGCCTTTTTATCCTAGGCCAAGAAATGAGACCTCGAAGACAAAACCTGTGAAGAAGAAAAATTTCTAAGCCCCGGGGTCACAATTTCAGCAAAAATCTGAAATTCTCCAATTCACTCAAAAATGGTGCCAAACTGTTGCAAATTCTCCCCTGAAAGGTTTGGCGGTGAAACATAAGCCTTTTTATCATAGGCCAAGAAATGAGACCTCGAAGACAAAACCTGGGAAAAAAAAATTTTCTAAGCCCCGGGGTCACAATTTCAGCAAAAATCTGAAATTCTCCAATTCACTCAAAAATGGTGCCAAACTGTTGCAAATTCTCCCCTGAAAGGTTTAGCGGTGGAAACAGAAGCCTTTTTATCATAGGAAATGAAATCAGAGCTCGAAGAAAAAACCTGTGGGGAAAAAAATTTCTAAGCTTCGGGGTCACAATTTCAGCAAAAATCTGAAATTCTCCAATTCACTCAAAAATCGTGCCAAACTGTTGCAAATTCTCCCCTGAAAGGTTTGGCGGTGGAAACAGAAGGCTTATTATTATAGGAAATGAAATCAGCCCTCGAAGACAAAACCTGTGAAGAAGAAAAATTTCTAAGCCCCGGGGTCACAATTTCAGCAAAAATCTGAAATTCTCCAATTCACTCAAAAATGGTGCCAAACTGTTTCAAGTTCTCCCCTGAAAGGTTTGGCGGTGGAAACAGAAGCCTTTTTATCATAGGAAATGAAATCAGCCCTCGAAGACAAAACTTGTGGGGGAAAAAAATTTTAAGCCCCGGGGTCACAATTTCAGCTAAAATCTGAAATTCTCCAATTCACTCAAAAATGGTGCCAAACAGTTGCAAAGTCTCCCCTGAAAGGTTTGGCGGTGGAAACAGAAGCCTTTTTATCCTAGGCCAAGAAATGAGACCTCGAAGACAAAACCTGTGAAGAAGAAAAATTTCTAAGCCCCGGGGTCACAATTTCAGCAAAAATCTGAAATTCTCCAATTCACTCAAAAATGGTGCCAAACTGTTGCAAATTCTCCCCTGAAAGGTTTGGCGGTGGAAACAGAAGCCTTTTTATCATAGGAAATGAAATCAGAGCTCGAAGAAAAAACCTGTGGGGAAAAAAATTTCTAAGCTTCGGGGTCACAATTTCAGCAAAAATCTGAAATTCTCCAACTCACTCAAAAATGGTGCCAAACTGTTGCAAATTCTCCCCTGAAAGGTTTGGCGGTGGAAACAGAAGCCTTTTTATCATAGGAAATGAAATCAGCCCTCGATGACAAAACTTGTGGGGGAAAAAAATTTTAAGCCCCGGGGTCACAATTTCAGCAAAAATCTGAAATTCTCCAATTCACTCAAAAATGGTGCCAAACTGTTGCAAATTCTCCCCTGAAAGGTTTGGCGGTGGAAACAGAAGCCTTTTTATCATAGGCCAAGAAATGAGACCTCGAAGACAAAACCTGTGAAAAAAAAATTTCTAAGCCCCGGGGTCACAATTTCAGCAAAAATCTGAAATTTTCCAGTTCACTCAAAAATGGTGCCAAACTGTTGCAAATTCTCCCCTGAAAGGTTTGGCGGTGGAAACAGAAGGCTTTTTATCATAGGAAATGAAATCAGCCCTCGAAGACAAAACTTGTGGGGGGAAAAAATTCTAAGCCCCAGGGTCACAATTTCAGCAAAAATCTGAAATTCTCCAATTCACTCAAAAATGGTGCCAAACTGTTACAAATTCTCCCCTGATAGGTTTGGCGGTGGAAACAGAAGGCTTATTATTATAGGAAATGAAATCAGCCCTCGAAGACAAAACCTGTGAAAGAAAATTTTCTAAGCCCCAGGGTCACAATTTCAGCAAAAATCTGAAATTCTCCAATTCACTCAAAAATGGTGCCAAACTGTTGCAAATTCTCCCCTGAAAGGTTTGGCGTTGGAAACAGAAGGCTTATTTTTATAGGAAATGAAATCAGCCCTCGAAGACAAAACCTTTGAAAAAAAATTTTCTAAGGCCCGGGGTCACAATTTCAGCAAACATCTGAAATTCTTGAATTCACTCAAAAATGGTGCCAAACTGTTGCAAATTCTCCCCTGAAAGGTTTGGCGGTGGAAACAGAAGCCTTTTTATCATAGGCCAAGAAATGAGACCTCGAAGACAAAACCTGTGAAAAAAAAATTTCTAAGCCCCGGGGTCACAATTTCAGCAAAAATCTGAAATTCTCCAATTCACTCAAAAATGGTGCCAAACAGTTGCAAAGTCTCCCCTGAAAGGTTTGGCGGTGGAAACAGAAGCCTTTTTATCATAGGCCAAGAAATGAGACCTCGAAGACAAAACCTGTGGAGAAGAAAAATTTCTAAGCCCCGGGGTCACAATTTCAGCAAAAATCTGAAATTCTCCAATTCACTCAAAAATGGTGCCAAACTGTTGCAAATTCTCCCCTGAAAGGTTTGGCTGTGGAAACAGAAGGCTTATTATTATAGGCCAAGAAATGAGACCTCGAAGACAAAACCTGTGGAAAAAAAAATTCTAAGCCCCGGGGTCACAATTTCAGCAAAAATCTGAAATTCTCCAATTCACTCAAAGATGGTGCCAAACTGTTGCAAATTGTCTCCTGAAAGGTTTGGCGGTGGAAACATAAGCCTTTTTATCATAAGCCGAGAAATCAGCCCTCGACAACTAAACCTGTGAAAAAATTTTTTTCTAAGCCCCGGGGTCACAATTTCAGCAAAAATCTGAAATTCTCCAATTCACTCAAAAATGGTGCCAAACTGTTGCAAATTCTCCCCTGAAAGGTTTGGCGTTGGAAACAGAAGGCTTATTTTTATAGGAAATGAAATCAGCCCTCGAAGACAAAACCTTTGAAAAAAAATTTTCTAAGGCCCGGGGTCACAATTTCAGCAAACATCTGAAATTCTTGAATTCACTCAAAAATGGTGCCAAACTGTTGCAAATTCTCCCCTGAAAGGTTTGGCGGTGGAAACAGAAGCCTTTTTATCCTAGGCCAAGAAATGAGACCTCGAAGACAAAACCTGTGAAGAAGAAAAATTTCTAAGCCCCGGGGTCACAATTTCAGCAAAAATCTGAAATTCTCCAATTCACTCAAAAATGGTGCCAAACTGTTGCAAATTCTCCCCTGAAAGGTTTGGCGGTGGAAACAGAAGCCTTTTTATCATAGGCCAAGAAATGAGACCTCGAAGACAAAACCAGTGAAAAAAAAATTTCTAAGCCCCGGGGTCACAATTTCAGCAAAAATCTGAAATTTTCCAGTTCACTCAAAAATGGTGCCAAACTGTTGCAAATTCTCCCCTGAAAGGTTTGGCGGTGGAAACAGAAGGCTTTTTATCATAGGAAATGAAATCAGCCGTCGAAGACAAAACTTGTGGGGGGAAAAAATTCTAAGCCCCAGGGTCACAATTTCAGCAAAAATCTGAAATTCTCCAATTCACTCAAAAATGGTGCCAAACTGTTACAAATCCTCCCCTGATAGGTTTGGCGGTGGAAACAGAAGGCTTATTATTATAGGAAATGAAATCAGCCCTCGAAGACAAAACCTGTGAAAGAAAATTTTCTAAGCCCCGGGGTCACAATTTCAGCAAACATCTGAAATTCTTGAATTCACTCAAAAATGGTGCCAAACTGTTGCAAATTCTCCCCTGAAAGGTTTGGCGGTGGAAACAGAAGCCTTTTTATCATAGGCCAAGAAATGAGACCTCGAAGACAAAACCTGTGAAAAAAAAATTTCTAAGCCCCGGGGTCACAATTTCAGCAAAAATCTGAAATTCTCCAATTCACTCAAAAATGGTGCCAAACAGTTGCAAAGTCTCCCCTGAAAGGTTTGGCGGTGGAAACAGAAGCCTTTTTATCATAGGCCAAGAAATGAGACCTCGAAGACAAAACCTGTGAAGAAGAAAAATTTCTAAGCCCCGGGGTCACAATTTCAGCAAAAATCTGAAATTCTCCAATTCACTCAAAAATGGTGCCAAACTGTTGCAAATTCTCCCCTGAAAGGTTTGGCCGTGGAAACAGAAGGCTTATTATTATAGGCCAAGAAATGAGACCTCGAAGACAAAACCTGTGAAAAAAAAATTTCTAAGCCCCGGGGTCACAATTTCAGCAAAAATCTGAAATTCTCCAATTCACTCAAAGATGGTGCCAAACTGTTGCAAATTGTCTCCTGAAAGGTTTGGCGGTGGAAACATAAGCCTTTTTATCATAAGCCGAGAAATCAGCCCTCGACAACTAAACCTGTGAAAAAAAATTTTTCTAAGCCCCGGGGTCACAATTTCAGCAAAAATCTGAAATTCTCCAATTCACTCAAAAATGGTGCCAAACTGTTGCAAATTCTCCCCTGAAAGGTTTGGCGTTGGAAACAGAAGGCTTATTATTATAGGAAATGAAATCAGCCCTCGAAGACAAAACCTTTGAAAAAAATTTTTCTAAGGCCCGGGGTCACAATTTCAGCAAACATCTGAAATTCTTGAATTCACTCAAAAATGGTGCCAAACTGTTGCAAATTCTCCCCTGAAAGGTTTGGCGGTGGAAACAGAAGCCTTTTTATCCTAGGCCAAGAAATGAGACCTCGAAGACAAAACCTGTGAAGAAGAAAAATTTCTAAGCCCCGGGGTCACAATTTCAGCAAAAATCTGAAATTCTCCAATTCACTCAAAAATGGTGCCAAACTGTTGCAAATTCTCCCCTGAAAGGTTTGGCGGTGGAAACAGAAGGCTTATTATTATAGGAAATGAAATCAGCCCTCGAAGACAAAACCTGTGAAGAAGAAAAATTTCTAAGCCCCGGGGTCACAATTTCATCAAAAATCTGAAATTCTCCAATTCACTCAAAAATGGTGCCAAACTGTTGCAAATTCTCCCCTGAAAGGTTTGGCGGTGGAAACAGAAGGCTTATTATTATAGGAAATGAAATCAGCCCTCGAAGACAAAACCTGTGAAGAAGAAAAATTTCTAAGCCCCGGGGTCACAATTTCAGTAAAAATCTGAAATTCTCCAATTCACTCAAAAATGGTGCCAAACTGTTGCAAATTCTCCCCTGAAAGGTTTGGCGGTGGAAACAGAAGCCTTTTTATCATAGGCCAAGAAATGAGACCTCGAAGACAAAACCTGTGAAAAAAAAATTTCTAAGCCCCGGGGTCACAATTTCAGCAAAAATCTGAAATTCTCCAATTCACTCAAAAATGGTGCCAAACAGTTGCAAAGTCTCCCCTGAAAGGTTTGGCGGTGGAAACAGAAGCCTTTTTATCATAGGCCAAGAAATGAGACCTCGAAGACAAAACCTGTGAAAAAAAAATTTCTAAGCCCCGGGGTCACAATTTCAGCAAAAATCTGAAATTCTCCAATTCACTCAAAAATGGTGCCAAACAGTTGCAAAGTCTCCCCTGAAAGGTTTGGCGGTGGAAACAGAAGCCTTTTTATCATAGGCCAAGAAATGAGACCTCGAAGACAAAACCTGTGAAGAAGAAAAATTTCTAAGCCCCGGGGTCACAATTTCAGCAAAAATCTGAAATTCTCCAATTCACTCAAAAATGGTGCCAAACTGTTGCAAATTCTCCCCTGAAAGGTTTGGCCGTGGAAACAGAAGGCTTATTATTATAGGCCAAGAAATGAGACCTCGAAGACAAAACCTGTGAAAAAAAAATTTCTAAGCCCCGGGGTCACAATTTCAGCAAAAATCTGAAATTCTCCAATTCACTCAAAGATGGTGCCAAACTGTTGCAAATTGTCTCCTGAAAGGTTTGGCGGTGGAAACATAAGCCTTTTTATCATAAGCCGAGAAATCAGCCCTCGACAACTAAACCTGTGAAAAAAATTTTTTCTAAGCCCCGGGGTCACAATTTCAGCAAAAATCTGAAATTCTCCAATTCACTCAAAAATGGTGCCAAACTGTTGCAAATTCTCCCTTGAAAGGTTTGGCGTTGGAAACAGAAGGCTTATTATTATAGGAAATGAAATCAGCCCTCGAAGACAAAACCTTTGAAAAAAATTTTTCTAAGGCCCGGGGTCACAATTTCAGCAAACATCTGAAATTCTTGAATTCACTCAAAAATGGTGCCAAACTGTTGCAAATTCTCCCCTGAAAGGTTTGGCGGTGGAAACAGAAGCCTTTTTATCCTAGGCCAAGAAATGAGACCTCGAAGACAAAACCTGTGAAGAAGAAAAATTTCTAAGCCCCGGGGTCACAATTTCAGCAAAAATCTGAAATTCTCCAATTCACTCAAAAATGGTGCCAAACTGTTGCAAATTCTCCCCTGAAAGGTTTGGCGGTGAAACATAAGCCTTTTTATCATAGGCCAAGAAATGAGACCTCGAAGACAAAACCTGTGGAAAAAAAATTTTCTAAGCCCCGGGGTCACAATTTCAGCAAAAATCTGAAATTCTCCAATTCACTCAAAAATGGTGCCAAACTGTTTCAAGTTCTCCCCTGAAAGGTTTGGCGGTGGAAACAGAAGCCTTTTTATCATAGGAAATGAAATCAGCCCTCGAAGACAAAACCTGTGAAAAAAAATTTTCTAAGCCCCGGGGTCACAATTTCAGCTAAAATCTGAAATTCTCCAATTCACTCAAAAATGGTGCCAAACTGTTGCAAATTCTCCCCTGAAAGGTGTGGCGGTGGAAACAGAAGCCTTTTTATCCTAGGCCAAGAAATGAGACCTCGAAGACAAAACCTGTGAAAAAAAAATTTCTAAACCCCGGGGTCACAATTTCAGCAAAAATCTGAAATTCTCCAATTCACTCAAAATTGGTGCCAAACAGTGCAAAGTCTCCCCTGAAAGGTTTGGCGGTGGAAACAAGCCTTTTTATCATAGGCCAAGAAATGAGACCTCGAAGACAAAACCTGTGAAGAAGAAAAATTTCTAAGCCCCGGGGTCACAATTTCAGCAAAATCTGAAATTCTCCAATTCACTCAAAAATGGTGCCAAACTGTTGCAAATTCTCCCCTGAAAGGTTTGGCCGTGGAAACAGAAGGCTTATTATTATAGGCCAAGAAATGAGACCTCGAAGACAAAACCTGTGAAAAAAAAAATTTCTAAGCCCCGGGGTCACAATTTCAGCAAAAATCTGAAATTCTCCAATTCATCAAAGATGTGCCAAACTGTTGCAAATTGTCTCCTGAAAGGTTTGGCGGTGGAAACAGAAGCCTTTTTATCATAGGAAATGAAATCAGAGCTCGAAGAAAAAACCTGTGGGGAAAAAAAATTTATAAGCTTCGGGGTCACAATTTCAGCAAAAATCTGAAATTCTCCAATTCACTCAAAAATGGTGCCAAACTGTTGCAAATTCTCCCCTGAAAGGTTTGGCGGTGGAAACAGAAGCCTTTTTATCATAGGAAATGAAATCAGCCCTCCATGACAAAACTTGTGGGGGAAAAAAATTTTAAGCCCCGGGGTCACAATTTCAGCAAAAATCTGAAATTCTCCAATTCACTCAAAAATGGTGCCAAACTGTTGCAAATTCTCCCCTGAAAGGTTTGGCGGTGGAAACAGAAGCCTTTTTATCATAGGCCGAGAAATCAGCCCTCGACAACGTAACCTGTGAAAAAAAAAATTTCTAAGCCCCGGGGTCACAATTTCAGCAAAAATCTGAAATTCTCCAATTCACTCAAAAATGGTGCCAAACTGTTGCAAATTCTCCCCTGAAAGGTTTGGCGGTGAAACATCAGCCTTTTTATCATAGGCCAAGAAATGAGACCTCGAAGACAAAACCTGTGAAAAAAAAATTTTCTAAGCCCCGGGGTCACAATTTCAGCAAAAATCTGAAATTCTCCAATTCACTCAAAAATGGTGCCAAACTTTAGCAAATTCTCCCCTGAAAGGTTTGGCGTGGAAACAGAAGGCTTTTTATCATAGGAAATGAAATCAGCCCTCGAAGACAAAACCTGTGAAGAAGAAAAATTTCTAAGCCCGGGGTCACAATTTCAGCAAAAATCTGAAATTCTCCAATTCACTCAAAAATGGTGCCAAACTGTTGCAAATTCTCCCCTGAAAGGTTTGGCGGTGGAAACAGAAGCCTTTTTATCATAGGAAATGAAATCAGCCCTCGAAGACAAAACTTGTGGGGGGAAAAAATTCTAAGCCCCAGGGTCACAATTTCAGCAAAAATCTGAAATTCTCCAATTCACTCAAAAATGGTGCCAAACTGTTGCAAATTCTCCCCTGAAAGGTTTGGCGGTGGAAACAGAAGCCTTTTTATCATAGGCCGAGAAATCAGCCCTCGACAACGTAACCTGTGAAAAAAAAAATTTCTAAGCCCCGGGGTCACAATTTCAGCAAAAATCTGAAATTCTCCAATTCACTCAAAAATGGTGCCAAACTGTTGCAAATTCTCCCCTGAAAGGTTTGGCGGTGAAACATCAGCCTTTTTATCATAGGCCAAGAAATGAGACCTCGAAGACAAAACCTGTGAAAAAAAAATTTTCTAAGCCCCCGGGGTCACAATTTCAGCAAAAATCTGAAATTCTCCAATTCACTCAAAAATGGTGCCAAACTTTAGCAAATTCTCCCCTGAAAGGTTTGGCGTGGAAACAGAAGGCTTTTTATCATAGGAAATGAAATCAGCCCTCGAAGACAAAACCTGTGAAGAAGAAAAATTTCTAAGCCCCGGGGTCACAATTTCAGCAAAAATCTGAAATTCTCCAATTCACTCAAAAATGGTGCCAAACTGTTGCAAATTCTCCCCTGAAAGGTTTGGCGGTGGAAACAGAAGCCTTTTTATCATAGGCCGAGAAATCAGCCCTCGACACGTAACCTGTGAAAAAAAAAAATTCTAAGTCCCGGGGTCACAATTTCAGCAAAAATCTGAAATTCTCCAATGCACTCAAAAATGGTGCCAAACTTTAGCAAATTCTCCCCTGAAAGGTTTGGCGTGGAAACAGAAGGCTTTTTATCATAGGAAATGAAATCAGCCCTCGAAGACAAAACCTGTGAAGAAGAAAAATTCTAAGCCCCGGGGTCACAATTTCAGCAAAAATCTGAAATTCTCCAATTCACTCAAAAATGGTGCCAAACTGTTGCAAATTCTCCCCTGAAAGGTTTGGCGGTGGAAACAGAAGGCTTTTTATCATAGGAAATGAAATCAGCCCTCGAAGACAAAACCTGTGAAAAAAAAATTTCTAAGCCCCGGGGTCACAATTTCAGCAAACATCTGAAATTCTTGAATTCACTCAAAAATGGTGCCAAACTGTTGCAAATTCTCCCTGAAAGGTTTGGCGGTGGAAACAGAAGCCTTTTTATCATAGGCCAAGAAATGAGACCTCGAAGACAAAACCTGTGAAAAAAAAATTTCTAAACCCCTGGGTCACAATTTCAGCAAAAATCTGAAATTCTCCAATTCACTCAAAATTGGTGCCAAACAGTTGCAAAGTCTCCCCTGAAAGGTTTGGCGGTGGAAACAAGCCTTTTTATCATAGGCCAAGAAATGAGACCTCGAAGACAAACCTGTGAAGAAGAAAAATTTTCTAAGCCCGGGGTCACAATTTCAGCAAAAATCTGAAATTCTCCAATTCACTCAAAAATGGTGCCCAAACTGTTGCAAATTCTCCCTGAAAGGTTTGGCCGTGGAAACAGAAGGCTTATTATTATAGGCCAAGAAATGAGACCTCGAAGACAAAACCTGTGAAAAAAAAATTTCTAAGCCCCGGGGTCACAATTTCAGCAAAAATCTGAAATTCTCCAATTCACTCAAAGATGGTGCCAAACTGTTGCAAATTGTCTCCTGAAAGGTTTGGCGGTGGAAACATAAGCCTTTTTATCATAAGCCGAGAAATCAGCCCTCGACAACTAAACCTGTGAAAAAAAATTTTTCTAAGCCCCGGGGTCACAATTTCAGCAAAAATCTGAAATTCTCCAATTCACTCAAAAATGGTGCCAAACTGTTGCAAATTCTCCCCTGAAAGGTTTGGCGGTGGAAACAGAAGGCTTATTATTATAGGAAATGAAATCAGCCCTCGAAGACAAAACCTTTGAAAAAAAATTTTCTAAGGCCCGGGGTCACAATTTCAGCAAACATCTGAAATTCTTGAATTCACTCAAAAATGGTGCCAAACTGTTGCAAATTCTCCCCTGAAAGGTTTGGCGGTGGAAACAGAAGCCTTTTTATCCTAGGCCAAGAAATGAGACCTCGAAGACAAAACCTGTGAAGAAGAAAAATTTCTAAGCCCCGGGGTCACAATTTCAGCAAAAATCTGAAATTCTCCAATTCACTCAAAAATGGTGCCAAACTGTTGCAAATTCTCCCCTGAAAGGTTTGGCGGTGAAACATAATCCTTTTTATCATAGGCCAAGAAATGAGACCTCGAAGACAAAACCTGTGAAAAAAAATTTTTCTAAGCCCCGGGGTCACAATTTCAGCAAAAATCTGAAATTCTCCAATTCACTCAAAAATGGTGCCAAACTGTTGCAAATTCTCCCCTGAAAGGTTTAGCGGTGGAAACAGAAGCCTTTTTATCATAGGAAATGAAATCAGAGCTCGAAGAAAAAACCTGTGGGGAAAAAAATTTCTAAGCTTCGGGGTCACAATTTCAGCAAAAATCTGAAATTCTCCAATTCACTCAAAAATCGTGCCAAACTGTTGCAAATTCTCCCCTGAAAGGTTTGGCGGTGGAAACAGAAGGCTTTTTATCATAGGAAATGAAATCAGCCCTCGAAGACAAAACCTGTGAAGAAGAAAAATTTCTAAGCCCCGGGGTCACAATTTCAGCAAAAATCTGAAATTCTCCAATTCACTCAAAAATGGTGCCAAACTGTTTCAAGTTCTCCCCTGAAAGGTTTGGCGGTGGAAACAGAAGCCTTTTTATCATAGGAAATGAAATCAGCCCTCGAAGACAAAACTTGTGGGGGGAAAAAATTTTAAGCCCCGGGGTCACAATTTCAGCTAAAATCTGAAATTCTCCAATTCACTCAAAAATGGTGCCAAACTGTTGCAAATTCTCCCCTGAAAGGTTTGGCGGTGGAAACAGAAGGCTTATTATTATAGGAAATGAAATCAGCCCTCGAAGACAAAACCTGTGAAGAAGAAAAATTTCTAAGCCCCGGGGTCACAATTTCAGTAAAAATCTGAAATTCTCCAATTCACTCAAAAATGGTGCCAAACTGTTGCAAATTCTCCCCTGAAAGGTTTGGCGGTGGAAACAGAAGGCTTATTATTATAGGAAATGAAATCAGCCCTCGAAGACAAAACCTGTGAAGAAGAAAAATTTCTAAGCCCCGGGGTCACAATTTCAGCAAAAATCTGAAATTCTCCAATTCACTCAAAAATGGTGCCAAACTGTTGCAAATTCTCCCCTGAAAGGTTTAGCGGTGGAAACAGAAGCCTTTTTATCATAGGAAATGAAATCAGCCCTCGACAACGTAACCTGTGAAAAAAAAAATTTCTAAGCCCCGGGGTCACAATTTCAGCAAAAATCTGAAATTCTCCAATTCACTCAAAAATGGTGCCAAACTGTTGCAAATTCTCCCCTGAAAGGTTTGGCGGTGGAAACAGAAGGCTTATTATTATAGGAAATGAAATTAGCCCTCGAAGACAAAACCTGTGGAAAAAAAATTTCTAAGCCCCGGAGTCACAATTTCAGCAAACATCTGAAATTCTCGAATTCACTCAAAAATGGTGCCAAACTGTTGCAAATTCTCCCCTGAAAGGTTTGGCGGTGGAAACAGAAGCCTTTTTATCATAGTCCGAGAAATCAGCCCTCGACAACTAAACCTGTGGTAAAAAAAATTTCTAAGCCCCGGGGTCACAATTTCATCAAAAATCTGAAATTCTCCAATTCACTCAAAAATGGTGCCAAACTGTTGCAAATTCTCCCCTGAAAGGTTTGGCGGTGAAACATAAGCCTTTTTATCATAGGCCAAGAAATGAGACCTCGGAGACAAAACCTGTGAAAAAAAAATTTTCTAAGCCCCGGGGTCACAATTTCAGCAAAAATCTGAAATTCTCCAATTCACTCAAAAATGGTGCCAAACTGTTGCAAATTCTCCCCTGAAAGGTTTGGCGGTGGAAACAGAAGGCTTATTATTATAGGAAATGAAATCAGCCCTCGAAGACAAAACCTGTGAAAAAAAATTTTCTAAGCCCCGGGGTCACAATTTCAGCAAACATCTGAAATTCTCCAATTCACTCAAAAATGGTGCCAAACTGTTGCAAATTCTCCCCTGAAAGGTTTGGTGGTGGAAAAAGAAGCCTTTTTATCATAGGAAATGAAATCAGAGCTCGAAGAAAAAACCTGTGGGGGAAAAAATTTCTAAGCCCCGGGGTCACAATTTCAGCAAAAATCTGAAATTTTCCAATTCACTCAAAAATGGTGCCATACTGTTGCAAATTCTCCCCTGAAAGGTTTGGCGGTGGAAACAGAAGGCTTTTTATCATAGGAAATGAAATCAGCCCTCGAAGACAAAACTTGTGGGGGGAAAAAATTCTAAGCCCCAGGGTCACAATTTCAGCAAAAATCTGAAATTCTCCAATTCACTCAAAAATGGTGCCAAACTGTTACAAATTCTCCCCTGAAAGGTTTGGCGGTGGAAACAGAAGGCTTATTATTATAGGAAATGAAATCAGCCCTCGAAGACAAAACCTGTGAAAAAAAATTTTCTAAGCCCCGGGGTCACAATTTCAGCAAACATCTGAAATTCTTGAATTCATTCAAAAATGGTGCCAAACTGTTGCAAATTCTCCCCTGAAAGGTTTGGCGGTGGAAACAGAAGCCTTTTTATCATAGGCCAAGAAATGAGACCTCGAAGACAAAACCTGTGAAAAAAAAATTTCTAAACCCCGGGGTCACAATTTCAGCAAAAATCTGAAATTCTCCAATTCACTCAAAATTGGTGCCAAACAGTTGCAAAGTCTCCCCTGAAAGGTTTGGCGGTGGAAACAGAAGCCTTTTTATCATAGGCCAAGAAATGAGACCTCGAAGACAAAACCTGTGAAGAAGAAAAATTTCTAAGCCCCGGGGTCACAATTTCAGCAAAAATCTGAAATTCTCCAATTCACTCAAAAATGGTGCCAAACTGTTGCAAATTCTCCCCTGAAAGGTTTGGCCGTGGAAACAGAAGGCTTATTATTATAGGCCAAGAAATGAGACCTCGAAGACAAAACCTGTGAAAAAAAAATTTCTAAGCCCCGGGGTCACAATTTCAGCAAAAATCTGAAATTCTCCAATTCACTCAAAGATGGTGCCAAACTGTTGCAAATTGTCTCCTGAAAGGTTTGGCGGTGGAAACATAAGCCTTTTTATCATACGCCGAGAAATCAGCCCTCGACAACTAAACCTGTGAAAAAAAATTTTTCTAAGCCCCGGGGTCACAATTTCAGCAAAAATCTGAAATTCTCCAATTCACTCAAAAATGGTGCCAAACTGTTGCAAATTCTCCCCTGAAAGGTTTGGCGGTGGAAACAGAAGGCTTATTATTATAGGAAATGAAATCAGCCCTCGAATACAAAACCTTTGAAAAAAAATTTTCTAAGGCCCGGGGTCACAATTTCAGCAAACATCTGAAATTCTTGAATTCACTCAAAAATGGTGCCAAACTGTTGCAAATTCTCCCCTGAAAGGTTTAGCGGTGGAAACAGAAGGCTTTTTATCATAGGAAATGAAATCAGAGCTCGAAGAAAAAACCTGTGGGGAAAAAAATTTCTAAGCTTCGGGGTCACAATTTCAGCAAAAATCTGAAATTCTCCAATTCACTCAAAAATCGTGCCAAACTGTTGCAAATTCTCCCCTGAAAGGTTTGGCGGTGGAAACAGAAGGCTTTTTATCATAGGAAATGAAATCAGCCCTCGAAGACAAAACTTGTGGGGGGGGAAAATTTTAAGCCCCGGGGTCACAATTTCAGCTAAAATCTGAAATTCTCCAATTCACTCAAAAATGGTGCCAAACTGTTGCAAATTCTCCCCTGAAAGGTTTGGCGGTGGAAACAGAAGCCTTTTTATCCTAGGCCAAGAAATGAGACCTCGAAGACAAAACCTGTGAAGAAGAAAAATTTCTAAGCCCCGGGGTCACAATTTCAGCAAAAATCTGAAATTCTCCAATTCACTCAAAAATGGTGCCAAACTGTTGCAAATTCTCCCCTGAAAGGTTTGGCGGTGGAAACAGAAGCCTTTTTATCCTAGGCCAAGAAATGAGACCTCGAAGACAAAACCTGTGAAGAAGAAAAATTTCTAAGCCCCGGGGTCACAATTTCAGCAAAATCTGAAATTCTCGAATTCACTCAAAAATGGTGCCAAACTGTTGCAAATTCTCCCCTGAAAAGGTTTGGCGGTGAAACATAAGCCTTTTATCATAGGCCAAGAAATGAGACCTCGAAGACAAAACCTGTGAAAAAAAAAATTTTCTAAGCCCCGGGTCACAATTTCAGCAAAAATCTGAAATTCTCCAATTCACTCAAAAATGGTGCCAAACTGTTGCAAATTCTCCCCTGAAAGGTTTAGCGGTGGAAACAGAAGCCTTTTTATCATAGGAAATGAAATCAGAGCTCGAAGAAAAAACCTGTGGGGAAAAAAATTTCTAAGCTTCGGGGTCACAATTTCAGCAAAAATCTGAAATTCTCCAATTCACTCAAAAATCGTGCCAAACTGTTGCAAATTCTCCCCTGAAAGGTTTGGCGGTTGAAACAGAAGGCTTTTTATCATAGGAAATGAAATCAGCCCTCGAAGACAAAACCTGTGAAGAAGAAAAATTTCTAAGCCCCGGGGTCACAATTTCAGCAAAAATCTGAAATTCTCCAATTCACTCAAAAATGGTGCCAAACTGTTGCAAATTCTCGCCTGAAAGGTTTGGCGGTGGAAACAGAAGCCTTTTTATCATAGGAAATGAAATCAGCCCTCGAAGACAAAACTTGTGGGGGGAAAAAATTTTAAGCCCCGGGGTCACAATTTCAGCTAAAATCTGAAATTCTCCAATTCACTCAAAAATGGTGCCAAACTGTTGCAAATTCTCCCCTGAAAGGTTTGGCGGTGGAAACAGAAGCCTTTTTATCCTAGGCCAAGAAATGAGACCTCGAAGACAAAACCTGTGAAGAAGAAAATTTCTAAGCCCCGGGGTCACAATTTTCAGCAAAAATCTGAAATTCTCCAATTCACTCAAAAATGGTGCCAAACTGTTGCAAATTCTCCCCTGAAAGTTTGGCGGTGAAACATAAGCCTTTTTATCATAGGCCAAGAAATGAGACCTCGAAGACAAAAACCTGTGAAAAAAAAAATTTCTAAGCCCCGGGGTCACAATTTCAGCAAAAATCTGAAATTCTCCAATTCACTCAAAAATGGTGCCAAACTGTTGCAAATTCTCCCCTGAACGGTTTGGCGGTGGAAAACAGAAGCCTTTTTATCATAGGAAATGAAATCAGAGCTCGAAGAAAAAACCTGTGGGGAAAAAAAATTTCTAAGCTTCGGGTCACAATTTCAGCAAAAATCTGAAATTCTCCAATTCACTCAAAAATGGTGCCAAACTGTTGCAAATTCTCCCCTGAAAGGTTTGGCGGTGGAAACAGAAGCCTTTTTATCATAGGAAATGAAATCAGCCCTCGATGACAAAACTTGTGGGGGAAAAAAATTTAAGCCCCGGGGTCACAATTTCAGCAAAAATCTGAAATTCTCCAATTCACTCAAAAATGGTGCCAAACTGTTGCAAACATTCTCCCCTGAAAGGTTTGGCGGTGGAAACAGAAGCCTTTTTATCATAGGAAATGAAATCAGAGCTCGAAGAAAAAACCTGTGGGGAAAAAAATTTCTAAGCTTCGGGGTCACAATTTCAGCAAAAATCTGAAATTCTCCAATTCACTCAAAAATGGTGCCAAACTGTTGCAAATTCTCCCCTGAAAGGTTTGGCGGTGGAAACAGAAGCCTTTTTATCATAGGAAATGAAATCAGCCCTCGATGACAAAACTTGTGGGGGAAAAAAATTTTAAGCCCCGGGGTCACAATTTCAGCAAAAATCTGAAATTCTCCAATTCACTCAAAAATGGTGCCAAACTGTTGCAAATTCTCCCCTGAAAGGTTTGGCGGTGGAAACAGAAGCCTTTTTATCATAGGCCGAGAAATCAGCCCTCGACAACGTAACCTGTGAAAAAAAAATTTCTAAGCCCCGGGGTCACAATTTCAGCAAAAATCTGAAATTCTCCAATTCACTCAAAAATGGTGCCAAACTGTTGCAAATTCTACCCTGAAAGGTTTGGCGGTGGAAACAGAAGGCTTATTATTATAGGAAATGAAATTAGCCCTCGAAGACAAAACCTGTGGAAAAAAAATTTCTAAGCCCCGGGGTCACAATTTCAGCAAACATCTGAAATTCTCGAATTCACTCAAAAATGGTGCCAAACTGTTGCAAATTCTCCCCTGAAAGGTTTGGCGGTGGAAACAGAAGCCTTTTTATCATAGGCCGAGAAATCAGCCCTCGACAACTAAACCTGTGGTAAAAAAAATTTCTAAGCCCCGGGGTCACAATTTCAGCAAAAATCTGAAATTCTCCAATTCACTCAAAAATGGTGCCAAACTGTTGCAAATTCTCCCCTGAAAGGTTTGGCGGTGGAAACGGAAGGCTTATTATTATAGGAAATGAAATCAGCCCTCGAAGACAAAACCTGTGAAAAAAAATTTTCTAAGCCCGGGGTCACAATTTCAGCAAACATCTGAAATTCTCCAATTCACTCAAAAATGGTGCCAAACTGTTGCAAATTCTCCCCTGAAAGGTTTGGTGGTGAAAAAGAAGCCTTTTTATCATAGGAAATGAAATCAGAGCTCGAAGAAAAAACCTGTGGGGGAAAAAATTTCTAAGCCCCGGGGTCACAATTTCAGCAAAAATCTGAAATTTTCCAATTCACTCAAAAATGGTGCCATACTGTTGCAAATTCTCCCCTGAAAGGTTTGGCGGTGGAAACAGAAGGCTTTTTATCATAGGAAATGAAATCAGCCCTCGAAGACAAAACTTGTGGGGGGAAAAAATTCTAAGCCCCAGGGTCACAATTTCAGCAAAAAATCTGAAATTCTCCAATTCACTCAAAAATGGTGCCAAACT
>NW_028153381.1:0-52522 GCF_964106915.1 Podarcis gaigeae
ATAAATCCTTTGTTGTCCAGATCGCGTTGATTCGTCCCGCGAATTATGTGGCTCTGAATAATGTGTAAGTTCTTTCTCTGTTGGATTCTTAAACCTCCAAGCGTCAAACAAATTCAGGAGTTCTATTAATTGGAAAAATGTAGTTGGGAGTTTGTTTTGCCTCTTTTCTTTCTGTCCATGTTTGGATTGACTACTCCATTAAAATCTCCTAATAATATAATTCCCCCACCCTAAATATTCTAGGACTTTTTCTTCCAGGAATTGATAGAATTCGGATTTTTTTTTCCTTCTTTGATGAAATGCATCCCTGGGCCCCACCGCAACGTGCTGAAAAACAACTTGGCACTCAGAGAGTTTGTTTTGGAGGAGGTTGAAGAGCACAAGCCTGCTCTGGACCCCAGCTCACCTCGGGATTTTATCGACTGCTTCCTTATGAAAATGGATCAGATAATCATGAAAACTCACAGAACTCCCCAAGTGGGTTCTCCTGCCACTCCTGAAGCTTCCTAGCCAGCAGACTTCCATCCAGCTTTTTGTGGGGAATGCCAAGGAAAGAGATTCCTGCCCACACCCCATTGGAGTAGATTCATTTCCCATTGCTGACCTGTTCTTGCAGTAAGTGGGAAGTTCAAGAGCAAGGAATGTCCAGAGGAATGAGCTATAAAAAGGCTTGAGATAAGATGTGTCTTGGGAAGGGAGCTGATCCCAGTGGCACAGTTAAATTCTTGTTATGTTGTACTCGGAACAATTGGGTTGACTCCACTGACTGTGTTGTGTGTTTCTGCAGGAAAAAGGTAATAGTGCATCCAATTTCACCATTGAAAACTTGGCCATAAGCACAGTTGACTTGTTTGGGGCTGGAACAGAGGCCACCAGCACCACACTGCAATACGGGTTCATGATCCTCCTCAAATACCCAGAGATACAAGGTAAAACAGATGCATTATTAGTACTTATTATTCTAGTTCTTTTCCAGATTTATGTGTCATAGGTCCAAGAGGTGGTTGTTCTGCCACTTTCCCCAGGAAAACCCACTGTTGGTTGCTGAATGTTAATCATCGCTGACTGACATCAGGAGTAAACAGAAGGCTTTCCTGAAGACAACGGTGGGGGTGGGGGCGTGGACAAAATGCTCAGACCCATGCCTAGTAATCACAGACCTGTGCCTAGAAATCCCAGCAAAAACAGAAGTGTGGATGAGCTCTTATAGCTGACCATATTGCAAACCCTAGGATTTATATGCAAACAGTAACAATTTGAATTTGGCTCAGTAGTGTACTGGCAGCCAGTGCAGATCCTATAGACCAGGCATGTCCAAAGCCCATTTTGGGGACCTAATCCGGCCTGCTGATTGGTTTAATCGGGCACCAGGGGCAGTTTATTTCCTGGGGTAAAATCCTAAAAAAAGGTCCATGACTTTGGTTGGCCCTTTGGTCAGCCAATCAGGCCCTCTTTGAAAAACCACAAGGGCCAGGGGCACAACCACAAGGGCCAGGGGCCAAAGGGCCCTCAGGTAGGATCAGAATGACTGCAGGACAGTGTCTCCAATAGGAATCTCTCTAAGCTGGTCCATCACTTGCTCCTATAACATCCCTAAAGCTTTTGTCCCGCTGGGCTCCTTTGGGATAGAAATTAAATTAATATATAAATAATTGCAGTTATTATGTTTCCTGTTTACAGATGGATTGTTGAAGGTGAGCTACAATAAGTTATCTGTGGTGACGAGTTAGTAGAAAGTTGGCATCAGAAAACAATTGAAAGCTCCAAAATGTGCAGGGGCTGGCAACCACTCCCACTGAGTTTCAGTTTCTTCTAAGTTATTGGCCGATCACGAAATCCTTGCATGGCAGATCGTGGGGCAATGCATTATAGAAATTGGTATAGAAATTGTTTAAAAAGTGAAATATTTAGGAATTTGGTTAACTTCTAAAAATATTGATCTATTTCAAAATTATACGCCAATGTGGAATAGTGTCAAAAGAGATCTAGAGATATGGGGGAGGTTGAAGTTATCATTTTGCGGTAGGATTTCAGCGATAAAGATGAATGTGCTACCAAAGATGTTATTTTTGTTTCAGACAATTCCTGAAATTAAAGGAGCTGCAGTATTGAAAGATTGGCAAAAGACAATTTCAAGATATAACTGGAAGGGTAAGAAGCCGAGAATTCAATTTAAGTTATTAACAGATGCTAAAGAAAGAGGAGGGTTCGCCCTGCCATTGTATTATGTATTATGAAACTGTATTATGAAGCAGCATGCCTCTGTTGGTTGAAGAAATGGATGAAACTAGAAAATACGGAATTGCTGGACTTGGAAGGTTATGACAATAGATTTGGTTGTCACGCATATTTATGGTATAATAAGACGAAAGTCCATAAAGGATTTGGAAACCATATTTTTGGAAGATCTCTAATAGAGGTTTGGGATAGGTATAAAAACCCATTGAAACAAAAAAACACTGCATTGGCTATCTCCATTAGAAGCGATGAATGTGAAAAAGGTCATTATGAGTGGGAAATGGATAACATGGAAAACTAATAAGTAAGGAAGATGGTAAATGGAAAATGAAACCATATGGAGAAATTAAAGATTATGTTTATGATTGGTTACATTATTACCAGGTCAATGAAAGGTTTAGGCAAGATTTTAAAGAAAGAGGATTTGACGAAAACGAATCGAAATTTGAACAAGAAATGTTAAATAATGATTTTAAAATTTTGTCCAAAATGTATAAATTGCTGCTGGAATGGCATTTGAAAGATGAGGAGGTTAAGTCAGTTATGATTCATTGGGCTAAACATTTTGGATATAACATACAACTAAGAGACTGGGTGAAATTATGGAAAGGAGGACCAAAGCATGCCAGGAACTTCTGTCTTCCACTGCCTCCCACAGTTTAGTCAAACTCATGCTGGTAGCTTCGAGAACACTATCCCACCATCTTGTCCTCTGTTTTCCCCTTCTCCTTGTGCCCTCCATCTTTCCCAACATCAGGGTCTTTTCCAGGGAGGCTTCTCTTCTCATGAGGTGGCCAATGTATTGGAGCCTCAGCTTCACGATCTGTCCTTCCAGTGAGAACTCAGGGCTGATTTCCTTAAGAATGGATCGGTTTGATCTTCTTGCAGTCCATTGGACTCTCAAGAGTCTCCTCCACCACCATAATTCAAAAGCATCAATTCTTCGGCGATCAGCCTTCTTTATGGTCCAGCTCTCACTTCCATACATCACTACTGGGAAAACCATAGCTTTAACTATACGGACCTTTGTTGGCAAGGTGATGTCTCTGCTTTTTAAGATGCTGTCTAGGTTTGTCATTGCTTTTCTCCCAAGAAGCAGGCGTCTTTTAATTTCGTGGCTGCTGTCAGGCAGTGAGAGATTTTACTTTCTTGGGCTCCATGATCACTGCAGCTGGCATACATACCTTTGATTTTTAAAATTAAAATTAACACAAGTTTTCTCTACCCTTCTGACACAATTTGTCACATTTGTGGGCATCTAAGGTGCAAGAAACTTCCAACCAAGCACTCAGAGTGTAGAAGCTGCTCTCCTGCAGGAACCTTAAAAGCAGAACCATTTGCCACAAGGCTACATTACAATGTTTAATAAGTTGGAGTTCTTGTTATTAAATATACTAGCTAATGAAGGTGAATACATCGAAACAGGGTCCTGTAAGAATTTAAATGTATTTTCATGTAATATTTGATACTAACAGCTGATGAAGGTGAATACATCGAAAGAGGGCCCTGTCCTGGTCTCCAATCCATAACTGACTTCTGCTTAACGATTGAAACTGAGTCTCCATCTGCAAGCTGATAAATTATGAGGATCAATATTATTGTCGAGTGAAAAGGAGAAAATCTTTGTAACGAATTATTGTTTTATACGTATCTCTTTGAGTTTGAGTTTGTAATCTCTGTTAGAGTTTGTAATCTCTATTTGAGTTTGTAATCTTTATTAGAAGACATACTTTTGAATGGATTGGTTTTGGTTTCTGTCAGGGAACTGCCATCGGAGAGTCAGGTGGTGGAAGGGCTCAAGGAGGCTAGGAGACCTTCGGATGCGGAGGAAGGAACCAGTAGGGGGAGAGGGAGAGTTCCTGCAGAAACTCAATCGGAGGAATGGCTCCAAGATGTTTCCAGTGAGAACAGCGGAGAGGGCTCAGGACCTCCGCTCGGGACGCCCACTCCGCGGAGGGAACTGTCACGCAGAGAATCCAGAAGAAGAGTTTCCGTCAAGGAACTCTTATGTTGGCGTAAATTCCGGAAACGCCCACTGACGGATTCTGCCAGCGATTGAGGTAGCCATGCACCCATGGCTCCTCGGACTGGGAAAGTTTAGGAACTGATGGTAAAGCTTGGAGGACTTAAACGCTTACGCACGAGCAGCCCCCTTTTCCCATTACAGTTTCTATTGACTATTGAATTGTGAGTAGGGACCACCCCCACTATTAAAATTTATATTGATCTGAATTCTTGGTTTGCTGCTTTCTTGGCACATTACAATGTTTGGCAGAAAAAACTGAACCCCTGGTTGTCTTACATCACAGACCGTGTGTACAGTAATGCCGTTATCATTGCCTTAATAATCGATGAAGAAAAAGAAGTTCAGAGAAGTTCATTTCTTCATTATACAACCTGATCTACTTAATGGCTAATCTCATTTACTCAGAGAAACCTAGAATTCCTATTGGTGAAAATCCATGTATATGTGACCTCCTCAGAGTATATAAAATTGGAAAGCAAATTAATTCATCTAGAGTCATTTCAGTCACTGTTAGCTGGTGCCATGGAGCCTCTAGGGACAGTGACCATTTTGATGATCATATGTATCTCTTGTCTTGCTTTCCTTGCAGTCAGGAGCAGGACACCAGAGAATGCAAAGCAGCTGCCACCTGGCCCACCTCCACTGCCCATCGTAGGGAACGCTCTGCAACTGAAGACCAACAACCTGGCCCAGGTTCTTCAGGAGGTAAGCCAAAGATGAGCATCTTCCTCAACAGCTGTCTGTTGATGACCGTTACCTGTTTGCAAGCCTCTTTCCATCTGACTCTTTTGGAAGGGGACAATCCATTGTCAGTTTGTTTATTTATAGAAGGTACCATCTGGGTGCAGGGCACATTTGCAGAGTATAAGGCAACAGACTCTGCACTTTGACAGAGGAGAGGCAAAAGAGGGAGGGGAGGCGTCCAGACCAGAGGAAACGAGTAGCAGAATCGCTGTGATTTCCGTGGCACGGACCTGCGCTTGGCTACATCAGCAGGGATGGGGAGCAGGGACTTGTCCTAAAGGCTCCACAGAAAAGAGGTGGACTTTGAGCAGGTCCCACAACTCCACAAAGGGGGGTGTTTTATTGTCATTTTATTGTTTTATGCTTAAAATAAAGCCATAAAGCCCCCTTCTGAGTAACGAACTTTAAAAAGCAATAGTGCAATTTTCATACTATTTTAGAGACAGGGGGAGAGGGTGGGTGCAATTCTCCCTCCACACATGGATGGTTTGGGCATTTTTGCCCTCTGAACATTTTTAGCCTCTGCTGGACAGTGGGGAGTTCATAGTCTTCTTGTATTTCGAAAAGCTGCTCCTTTATTTTCCCCAGAATGTGCTTGGTTGGAAGGGACATAACAGAGCAGTATAATCATCTTCACGGTATAGAGAAAGTGGACGGGAAAACACTTTTACCCCCCTCTCATAATGCCATACCCTCCAACATTTCTCCAATGAAAGTAGGGACATCCCATTCCATAACGATAATTTTACTATAGCCCACAAACCTTACTGGGTTGCCCCAGACACTCTGGAGAGCTTCCAACATATATAAAAGCATAATGAAATCATTAGAAATTAAACAAAAAAACACACTTCCCTATTCAGGATTGCCTTCAGAGAGGGTCGGATAACTCTATACCCTCCAACATTTCTACAATGAAAATAGGGACAGCCTAAGGACATTCTGTGATCAAACTGGCATGGCTTCTCTAAATCAGTTATGTCCCTGGAAAATAGGGACACTTGAAGGGTATGTAATGCTAAAACTTGGAGTCTCCAATTAAAGCTTAGTGTTGAAAGATTTACAACACACGCAAGATAGTAGTTCTTCATACAGTGCATATTGAAACTGTGGAATTCACTGTGGAATTTTGTTAGGACAAAATTCATTGAAGATAAAGCTACCCTAGCTGCTAGTAATGATGCTGAACCTCCACCAGTTCCAGGGACCTGCAGGAGGGGAGCGTGCTATTGCACTCAAGCCTTGTTTTTGAGCTTCCCAGAAGAACTGTGTTGGCCACTGTGATAACAGTCGTGGACTAGTTGGCCTTCGGCTGATCTAGCTGCAGAACTCTTCTGTATGTTATTAAGAGTCATGTGGTTCAGATGCCCATAGTGAGTCTGGGGGCAGCGGGGCTCTCCATCAGCTATATGACTCTCTCCTAACCCGCAAACCCACCTAAATGTGTGTCTTTCTCTATCGTTTTTCCAGTTTGGTGAGAAGTATGGCTCTGTGTTCACAATGTATTTTGGAACAGAACGGGTTGTGGTGCTGCATGGCTATGATGCAGTGAAAGAAGCACTGATCGACCGTGGAGATGAATTTGCTGCAAGGGGACGCCTGCCATTAGCTGATGATGTCAACAAGGGATTAGGTATTTTATGCTGGTTGACCAGTGGAGGGGGGACACACAGGAAAATCCCTCTATTCATGAAAATAAAGCAAAAAAGTTTGCAAAGACAAATCATTGCATCTTGAGATAAACTTTCCTAATTAATGTTCCCACTGGACAGTAGCAATAGATAATTAGCAGACTTTTAATGGCATAGCTATATATTGGGTATTGCCATTTAAGAGAGAAATGAGCCATCTCATAAAAGTACTTAAGCAATATCTAGGGCAGTAGCGGAGAAAGGTGGGTGTGGTGGGTGCTGGCCGCCCTGGGATGTGCGTTGCCGCTGACACCCCCGGGACACTCCCCGCCGCCGTGCGCCGCCTTACACCCAAGGGTGCTTACCCCTGCCCACGCAGGCTGCTCCAGGTGCTGGAGCAGCTAGCTCCGCCTCTGGTTTAGAGCAAGCACCTAAAATTAAAACAGGATTGAATGAGTCTCTAGCCTTTAAAAATAATGGTCTGGGGGTAATTCTGGTGTGGGCAGTAAGTGTGAGAGTTATGTGAGCAGACGTCCCTGGCCAGGATCTTGTGAATCAATAAGCTCTCCACACCAAGAAAGAGTTTCAAAGTTACTGCAAACTATCTATAAATTTGTTACCAAGAAAATAAATAAATACAAATCAACACATTGCACTTAAACAACTAGCAATGTAGTCCAGTTTTCTTTAAGTTCTTTATGGTTAATATAGTCCAAGAACTATTGCTTCTTCATTATACTGGCAGCTTCAGAGAGAGACCCAGGCTCCAAGAGATGAATTATCAGTTAACATAAATATCGAAACATTGAAACCTCTTTTTAAGCTTTAGCTGCAAAAATGGACATTCTGCAACTGTAAACCTCCACTACGTTTCATACACAACACACACACAAACATAGCATTTTATGCACATTAAACACATATATTTTACATTAAGGGCATGTATCAGAAGACTGACCAGCTACTGATTATGGAATAAGGAGGCACCAAAGTACCAAGTCTCCAGGTGGTCTGGAGCCAAGAATAAGAGCCTCCTGCTCTTCCAACCTGCTTCTTCTGCTCTCTCTTTCAGTCCATTCATCTCCTTTATGCCCATTTCCTCTGTTGCTTTCCAGGAATTATATTCAGCAATGGGGAGGTGTGGAAGCAGCTCCGACATTTTGCCCTTACCACCCTGCGCAACTTTGGCATGGGAAAGAAAAATATTGAGGAGAGGATCCAGGAGGAAGCACAGTTCCTGCTAGAAAAGTTCCAGGACACGCAGGGTGGGTAGCCACTGCCCTTCATCGACATAGGCTTATCAAGCAGACCCCCTTAAACATCACAACAGATTCTGGGGTACATTACAACAGATTATGAACCACCACCTGGTCCTAGGTCACTGAGGGCTTATTACACACTAGTAATGCACTGAACTTACCTTGTTAATGTACTGGCAAACAATGCATAGCTTTCAGCAGGAGTGTAATATGCTGACACAGACCAGTTCCATCTAAAGTCCGGCCGCTGCTTCTCTATAAACTGCAAGAATGCTCCGCAGATATTGTTGAATTCCAGCTGTTTTCAGCCCCAACAGTCAACAGTGGTCCAGAAGTTAGAGTCTAGCAGCATCTGAAGTGCTTTAGATTCCCTAGTTTTAGTCTAGACTTCACCAAGGCCTGCACCACTGTGGTCACTCTTTCCTATCTAAGGATATATTGGCTGAAGCTGGAAGAAAGCACCTTGGAAATTCCTTGGAAGAAACCACTCATAGCCACTGAAGATGCCCATGCCTCCAGAACTGTTGTGAGAAAGGCAGCTCCCTGTCTGAACACTGAGGCCAGGAGCCAGGAAATGACAGCTCAGAAATTCCAGACTAGATTATTGCCTAAAACCTGTAATGGGTATAATTATTTTTTTCTTGTTCTTCCAGAGAAGCCCTTGGATCCAACCTTCTCACTCAGTTGCGCCATCTCCAATGTCATTTGTGCAATTATCTTTGGGAAACGATACGATTATAATGACAAGAAATTGTTATCCATGCTAAGCTTAATAAGCGAAAACTTTCAGGTTTTTAGCTCTCCTTGGGGACAGGTAGGTGCCATCTGGTTAAATGCATTCTTTTCCACAAAGTCTAAAGTTTACTTGCATGTGGAATATTTATTTTATGTAGATACTGCCTCTAGCTGTAGCCATTTTCCTGCTGTTTAAATGTCTTTCTTCCAGGCTTCTCATAGCCCATACTGCCTCTGCCTCTTAATATTTCTGTTAATGTCCTAGTTGCAGGCTTGCCATGGGTAACTGGTTAGCCACTGTGACAGCACGATGGGCCACTGGCCTGATTCAGTAGGCTCTTCTTATGTTCTTGTTTTTAATTTGGAGAGCCAATACCAATACCTGGGTCTAGTAACCAAGGTTTGACTTAACTCAACAGCAGCCCAGTGGAATAGGAAGTAAAGCTTAACGAGTAAAACCCACAGGCTCAATAGTGTAATTGGAACTAATTACTTGAGATGTATACACACTGCCATTGCCTCTGTATCCAGTGTGCTTCCACTAATGGCTTGAGAAGGTGTGAATACATTATGTTAGTCACAATCCATATCTATCCTGCCATTTCTTATGAAATGTTGCGCCTTGCTGAATTTTAAGCCAGGGATGTGTACACGGACTGGTTTCAGTAGGAGAAACAGATGGGACTAGATTTAGAGATATATATGTAATCCCATAGCTCCGTTTTAGAGCATTTGGCTTGTTTATATAGGGTCCCAGTCAATCCCTAGTAGCATCCCTGGTTAGGGATGGGACTTCTGAATGAAACTCAGCAGAGCTGCTGCATAGACAGTACTGACCTTGAAAGAACAATGGTCTCATTCAGTATATACCTTTTAACATGTGGAGTTTGGGGGAGGGGGTAACTGGGTTGTTGTTTTTATTTTGATTGTGAATTTTGCAGTTTTATATTTTGATTTTAGTCTACGAACCGAAGATATAAAATAATAATATAAGACAGCTGATGGGGAACATCTATAAAGATTTGGGAGGCATTGGTATTGAAAATGCTGGTGTGTGGACCACAGAGTTGAAATGCACACAAGGCAACAGTGGCCAACATTATACTGAAGCCCGAGTGTGGACAAACCCTGACTGAGGTTGGTGTCAATGGGTCTCTTGTGGTGTTTCTTCTAGCTCTACAACATCTTTCCTTCTTTGATGAAATGCATCCCTGGGCCCCACCGCAACGTGCTGAAAAACAACTTGGCACTCAGACAGTTTGTTTTGGAGGAGGTTGAAGAGCACAAGCCCACTCTGGACCCCAGCTCACCTCGGGATTTTATCGACTGCTTCCTTATGAAAATGGATCAGGTAATCATGAAAACTCACAGAACTCTCCAAGTGGGTTCTCCTGCCACTCCTGAAGCTTCCTAGCCAGCAGACTTCCATCCAGCTTCTTGTGGGGAATGGCAAGGAAAAAGATTCCTGCCCACACCCCATTGGAGTAGATTCATTTCCCATTGCTGACTTGTTCTTGCAGTAAGTGGGAAGTTAAATTCTTGTTATGTTGTATTCAGAACAATTGAGTTGACTCCACTGACTGTGTTGTGTGTTTCTGCAGGAAAAAGGTAATAGTGCATCCCATTTCACCATTGAAAACTTGGCCATAAGCACAGTTGACTTGTTTGGGGCTGGAACAGAGAACACCAGCACCACACTGCGATACGGGTTCATGATCCTCCTCAAATACCCAGAGATACAAGGTAAAACAGATGCATTATTAGTACTTATTATTCTTGTTCTTTCCCAGATTCATGTGTCACAGGTCCAAGAGATGGTTGTTCTGCCACTTTCCCCAGGAAAACCCACTGTTGGTTGCTGAATGTTAATCATCGCTGACTGACATCAGCAGTAGACAAAAGGCTTTCCTGAAGACAACGGTGGGGGTGGGGGCGTGGACAAAATGCTCAGATCCATGCCTAGTAACCACAGACCTGTGCCTAGAAATCCCAGCAAAAACAGAAGTGTGGATGAGCTCTTATAGCTGAACATATTGCAAACCCTAGGATTTATATGCAAACAGTAACAACTTGAATTTGGCTCAGTAGTGTACTGGCAGTCAGTGCAGATCCTTTAGGTCAAGCATGTCCAAAGTCCATTTTGGGGACCTAATCGGGCCTGCTGGTCGGTTTAAGCAGCAGGTTATTTTCTGGGGGTAAAATACTAAAAAAAAAGGTCAACAACTTTGGTTTACTTCATCCTTTCTGGCCCTCTTTGAAAAAAGTTTGGACACCACTGCTTTAGACAAAGGCACAACCGCAAGGGCCAGGGGCCAAAGGGCCCTCAGGTAGGATCAGAATCACTGCATGACAGTGCCTTCAATAGGAATCTCTCTAAGCTGGACCATCACTTGCTCCTATAACATTCCATAAGCTTTTGTCCCGTTGGGCTCCTTTTGGATAGAAATTAAATTAATATATAAATAATTGCAGTTATACTATGTTTCCCTGTTTACAGATGGATTGCTGAAGGTAAGCTACAACAAATTGCATGTGGTGAAGAGTTAGTAGAAAGTTGGCATCAGAAAACAATTGAAAGCTCCAAACTGTGCAGAGCCTTGCAACCATTCCCACTGAGTTTCAATTTCTTCTGTAATGTTTCCTGCACTGGCGTTAAACCTCATTCTTCCCATTGCAGAGAAAGTGCATGAAGAAATTGACCGAGTTATTGGCCGATCAAGAAGTCCTTGCATAGCAGATCGTGGGGAAATGCCTTACACTGATGCTGTCATCCATGAGATCCAGAGGTTCATCTCCATTGCCCCACTGAGCGGCCCTCATGCAGTACTCAAAGATACACCGTTCAGACAATATGTCATTCCAAAGGTCAGCTCTTTTCAAGGCTCTAAGTAGTAATAGTAGGCTGCTAGCCATGATGGCTATATTCTACCTCCATGGTGAGATGCAGCATGCTTCTGAATACCAGTGGGTGGAAACCACAGGAATTGAGAGTGCTGTCTTGTTTAGATTATGTTGAAGGGCTTCCCATGGGCGTTTGGTTGGACACCATGAAAACAGGATGCTGGACCAGATGGGGCCACTAGACTGATCCAGCAGAGCTTTTCTTCTCTTCTTATGTACAAGCAAGGGAAGTAGTTTACCCCAATTCCTAAAGTGTAGCTGGGCATCTTGAAGCCTGGACTTCATTTGAAACACCCTATTGCCTTCTGAAGCTGCTCCATTCTTCTTCTGTATCAACAAAGTACCTTCCTTCCTGTTAGTGCCTTCCCACACCATTAGTTGGGTGTCATGGCCATCCAGCCCATTTCTTTGCACTCTCTGCAGGGCACTACCATATATCCAAGTCTGACATCTGTGCTACATGACAGCAAAGAATTTCCAAACCCCAAAGAATTTGACCCAGGACATTTCTTGCACAAAGATGGCACCTTCAGGAAGAGCGACTATTTCATGCCTTTCTCAGCAGGTAAGAGCTCTGCTTCCTCAGCAGACTGCAGTCTTAGCCAGCTCAGGTCTTCCCCGTCTCCCTAATCGGCTGGTGTCGGGGCAATGAGGGGGAACCTCCTTCCTCCTGCAGCCTAAACTGGAAGGGCTCCCAGATTGTGAGAGAGGGGCAAAGGCTTCTGGGTCCATCAGACCTCCTTGTACCTTTCCTGTGGCCAGCTGAAGCAAAAGAAATGGTGGAAAGAGTGACTCTCCCAGGAGCTGTTCTGGAGCAGCACCTTTGCTCCTTTGGCATGATTGTTATTTTCTCCGTAACAGCCAAAGTGGATGTAATGCATCTTACACTTTGGGTTTCCTTTGCAGGGAAGCGGATATGTGTGGGGGAAAGTCTGGCCCGCATGGAGATCTTCTTGTTCTTGACCACCATATTACAGAACTTCACTCTGAAGTCCATCATTGACCCCAAGGACATCGATCTCACACCGGTGTTGAGCGGCGTAACAAACTGCCCTCGGCCCTATCAGCTCTGCATTGTCCCTCGCTGAAAAGCCTGCCTCAGGAGGGCTGCACATGTGGAAAAGTTGCAGCCTGGCAAATCTTTGTTCAAAAAATCCGTAACCCAATATCTCCTCATGTGTGGAGTCTTATCTTTTTACCTGACTAGTTGTGGAACTGTTACTGCACATTGAAGACATTTTGTAAAAAAAATTATCTCTTTATTGATTAAAAAAATTGCATGTCTATACAGACATTATGTACTATCTCTTAACAGGTAAAAAAAAGAAAATTTTATAAAATAGAAAATTTATAAAGAAATAAAAAATAAAGAAGTAACAAAGACAAGAAATAAAGAAATTTAAAAAAGAAGACAGTTATTTACATAGTAAAAGTACTCATTGGCACGATCCTTCCCATCCTTCTCATTATACTGTTTGATATAACATTCTTTCTTACACAGGTTTACATTGTATAATATCATTTATTTCTGTTTTGTATACATTCCTTTGATTTTTTTCTTTACAAATATCACTCAATTTCTGCTAATATGGAATTATTTGTACAATAAAGTTTTACATAATTCTTAAATACTATCCGTTCTCTAGTTGTTTTTTGTTTCGATATTCCTCTAACTGATCCCGTCAGTTTTGCTAATTGTAGATATTCTAACATGAGCATCTGCCAATCTGTAATCTCTGGGAGCATTTCATTTTTCCAATTCCTTGCTATAAGGGTCCTAGCTGCTGTTATACCACACATAAACAATGAAAACAATGATCTTATATATTTTTAAATTTCTGATGGTAATATACAAAGTAGGAAAATCTCTGGGATTTGTTTTTTTAAAAAGTAATTTTAAATAGTTTCTTAAACTCATTATAAGTATCATTCCAGTATTTGCCAATGGCTACACAGGTCCACCACATATGAGAGTATGATCCTTCCTCTTTTTTACATCTCCAACAGGTTGATGTTTTCCTTTATATATTTTAGCAAGCTTTTTACAGGTAAGATGCCATCTATATACCATTTTATGGTATATTCCCTGAGATTATAGCATGCTGTGAATTTAATGTCTGTCGTCCATAATCTCTCCCACTGTTCCATAAGTATATTATGCCCGAAGTCGTGTGCCCATTTAACCATGACTGTTCTTCTTCTGTTTCCCATTCCAGAATATAATCATACACTCGTGAAATAATTTTCTTTTTGTTAATTATTGATTCTCATTCAAATCTAGATGTTTCCTTTACAATTCCTTGTTTGGTGTAGCTGGAAATATTGTAGCCAGTCTGTTAGCGAGTTTTTAATTTCCTCATATTGCTTCAATGTTGGCTTATCCTTATCTACTTCTAAGACTGATGTTGGCCATTCCCCTTCATATTTCTTTTTTAACTGCCATGGCTTCTGTGGGTGATGAGCACAGGGGTATATTGGGCTCCAATATTCCTTTATATTTAATCCATATTTTGTATAACGATTTCCACGTTGAAGACATTCAAATAGCAGGGAAAATAGCAGACATTCAAATAGCAGGGCAAATAGCAGGATTTAGAAATTAGTCACACACAAAAAACCCCATTCTTATCTTTCTTGCCTCTTCATGTGCATATGTGTGCAGCGGAGTAGCTGGGGGGCGTGTCAAGCCACCCATCTGGGCAGGGCAAGCCTCTCCAACACTTGGAGCCTCTTCGCTGCCTCCCCCTCAGCTGTAGGGCGTCTGAGGGAGAGGCAGTAGGCAGACGCAAGTCCCGTGCTGCTGTTTCAGGCAGCGCGGAACCTGCAGGTGCCTAAGCCACCACCTCACTCCTAAAAAGGTTCGTGAGCACAATTTTTTAAAAACTCATTTTGTCACGCACACACCCTCAGTGATGACATCTGAGGCAAACTGCACCCCTGCACCCCCATTTCTCCGCCACTGCATGAGAGTGATGGGTGAGAAGAAGTCTTGTTACTCTTTGTGCTAAATAAAGCCAATCAGAGTGGAAGGAACTGAGTCAACCACTGAGGAACTGGTGACCCTCAATGGTGGCTGGACCCATCACCCCTGATGTTGGCTGGGGCAGATGGGGGCTGGAGTCCAGGAATATCTGAAGGGCTGCAGGTTCCCCATTCTTGCCATGAGGGCTCAGTTGGGACAACTCCCATAATCCCATTTCATTGGCTAGGTGGCTGGAGATAATGGGAGCTGCAGTCCAGCAGCAAAATCTCCAACCTTGACTTGGTGGGTTGTAGTGCTGCAGGCTGTGGAAGCTGGGTGGGTCAGGGCCCCTGTCTGAGATGACCTTTTGATTCCCTTGCATGTCCTACCCAAGATACAGCAAAGTTGTTTAACTGAGTGACAACATAAGCTTTTTTGGTAACCCTTCTATAGATCTGTACACTGAGATTGGCAGGTGTGTCAATGCTAATAATAAAGCACAGGCAGACAATTGTATTTGGAAAGATATTCCAATAAACTCAGTTTGGAGTCTCCCGGTGCTAGAACAAACTGTCTAAAAATAACTTTCACTTTTTGTCTATGCACAGAGCATAAATGGGCAAGATCTCCCAAGCCCACCTTGGATGAACCTGGATGAGAAAACTTTTTTTCTTCTTCTCCTGAGCCCAACTGAGGCTCTCACTGTCTTTAAAAATCTAGAACAGAGTGAAAATGGCCCTCCCTCAAACTCTCCACTTACTTTGTGGGTGGTAAAATAAGGAAGGTCATTTCACTGAATATTCTCCAAGGGAGGACTGAAAATCTCCAGGAGGAGTTGGAGAGGGAAAACTTTCAAAGAATTGTCAGAATTTCTTTCCTCTCAGTCTTCCTTCAACCCTGCTCCCATTCAGTGTAAAAGAAAAATGTTTCTCTAGTACAAATGCAGAGGCTGCATGGGCAAAATTGGTGAGGGGAAGTCCACCTATGAAGTTAACCAAGGAAGAATGGTCTTCCTCTTCTGTATTCAGATTTTTTGTTTTGGGTTACTGCACCCTCTCAATTATGCTCCTATTCAAAGTAGTGAAGTAATGTTTCTCCATTGCATTGCATTGAATGGAAGGGGCAAGAGGAATGAACTTGTATCTGATTTGCATTTTAATTCAAACTGGAGAAGAATTCGGGACTTGAAATGAATGTCCACTGTCCACTTTGAAACTCCTGAAAGTCTTCTCCAAACCAAAGTTTGGAGAAGTGTGCTGGTTTCACTAGCATAGAAAACTACTGCTCCACTTCTTCTGGAGAATAAGAGCACATCCAGATGTATGTATTTTTTTACCTGTTTGTGAAATGGAATGGCTTTTTAGATGTACTTCACCCTCCCAGAGCTAAATAAATAATACTATGACAAACTGAATACTGTCACTTGTGATGATTATGCAAGTACAGCAATTTTATTATTTTATCCAACATCCTGTTCTCACTGTGGCCAACCAGATGCCTATGAGAAGCCCTCAAGGAACAACTGAGCGCTACAGTGCTCTCCTCCTCATTTGCAGTTCCCAGCAACATTTGAGGGCTATTCCTAACTGTGTAGTGCATCAATGACAGCTCCATAATGAAATCCAGAGTCAGGCCACCGGGATTTAAATATCTTGCTTTTCTAACACATTGCTTTAAAAAATCCCTCCACCTTAAAAACACAGACATTTAAAACAAATTACTAATAAAATCTCATGATTAAATTTATGGCACATGACTGCAGTTCTGTGCATGGTTGGGAGTAAGCACCATTGAACACAGTGGTGCGTATTTCTGCTGTATAGGTTCAATTTTTAAAACACATTTGGTTTTAGCAAATGACATCCAGACAACAGAAACACAACCTTTTACTTTTAATTAGCAATGCAAACAACTTTTTGTTATTTATTTTTGGAATTTTGCAACAAAATCCAACAGCCCCCTGTCTCCCCACCTCCCCTATGCATCCTCCCCCTTCCTCACATGCCCCCAAACCTCTGTATTCCTCCCTAGCCCCAATTGCCCTCAATCCTCTTCCCCTCCCCAACCCACAGCATTTGTATTTGTTTGTATGATCAGTGGCAAACCTGTACTTTCACTACTGATTCCCCTGAGACATCTAATCTAAGGATGACCTGCTGCTTATGATGTAACAATGCAAGCAATCCAGAATTTACAGACATTTATAGACCACGTCCACACAAGATTAAAGTGTAGTATTTTGTCTCAAACTGCCCCACTGAACAAGCTTATATTAGCTGGCGAAAACCCTCTCCCATTCCCACACTTTTAAGTAGTTTGCCATTGCTTCTTTTTATCTAAGTTGTATATAAAAATAGGAGAAGGTCTGCTGCAATTTAAAGACTTAACTGTATTTATTTGTAAAGGGAGTAAGATTTGCTAGGGCATACTTCCTCAGATGCAGAATGGGTGGCAACAACAACATAGTATTAATATTAATAATAATATACAGTGGTTTTTTTCTGGGGGGAACGCAGGGGTAGGCATACCCCTAAACATTTTGTGAATCTAACGAGAGAAGAACTAAAAAAATTAAAATATTTAATTTCTTCTCTAGCACGGTGAATTGGCAGTTCCGTTGCTACCTCCGATGGCGACCTTTTTGTCCATTTACTGCTTTTATTTTTCCGGATTTGAACTATAAAATGGTGATTTTCTTGAGTCAAAATGAGAGTACCCCAAAACATTTCTTTAGAAAAAAAATCACTGATAATATGTAGTCAACTCAATTTTGTGGCCATTCAATTTAAGGTTACAGATAGTGATTACGTTCAAAAATACAAGAAGCATGGCGTATTGCTCCATTTAGACTAAAATGAATAACAATTGATGGTTTGATTCTTTGATTGTTGTAAAACTGTTATTATTTAAACTATCTAATCTGAAGTCTCAGGCCTACAAACGCTTACGCTTTATATAAAGACAGTCCTTCAAATTCCCTCAGACTCTTTGTTTTTCATGGTGACAGACAGACACCCCCAACTTTGGGAGGGGGGCAATGGTTTTTGTCCCTGTTAAATGCATTGAAGCTTTTGTTTCTATTTAATATTAGGGAGGCTGTCAGCTTACCTGGCTCAGTTTCCTTCATGGCTTTGCAATCCGTTGGGCCCAGCCTGAGGCCTTGCAGCCTGTCACTCCCAAGGAAGTTTGTAGAGCCAGCCGAGTTATCGGCCCTTCATGGCACGGTATAAATTCTTTATAAACACAAAGAAGTGCCGGCAAACAGGAATAAAGTTCCAAAGAAGCATGGAAAGTGTGGTGCGACACAACAGAGAGATGGGGCGGCCCTGTGCTGCAGCTGCGAACCTGCGAACTTGTCAATTTCCTGGCCCTGCCTGCTACCTGAGGGGAGCTCAGCCCCTCCAGAGGAATATGGAGTGGGCTTAAGCCCCACAGCCCTCCCTCCAAAGTTAATACCTATGGTATCACTACCACCTCTGGGAGCAAATCCCACAGTTATTGTTTTGTTAAATAATTTTTATAAAAGATGTTCCCTTGTTACAAAACTAACAAAAACAGGGGGGGGGGGGTGTTACATTTTTCATCTCCACTTTCAATTCATAAGAGTCTTTTTCAATTCGTTTGCATGTACTTTTGTCGGGGGAGGGGATAGCATAGCTGTCAATGTTTCCCTTTTCCCCCGGAAAATTCCCTTATTCCAAATAGGATTCCTCAAAGAAAAGGGAAAAGTTGACAGCTATGGGAGATAGTTATGTGTCCCTATTTTCCAGGAACTGTCCCAGATTTACCAAAGCCACCCTGGTTTCTTATTTGATCCCAGAATGTCCCCCTTTTCCTTTGTACGTCCCTATTTCTTCAGAGAAATGTTGGAGGGAATGCTGTTGTCCGACACCCCCCCCCCAAGCCGTCTGAAGGCAGCCCTGTATAGGGAAGTTTTTGGATGTTTAATGTTTTGTTACGTTTTTATATATGTTGGAAGCTGCCCAGAGTGGCTGAGGCCAACCAGTCAGGTGGGCAGGGTATAAATAGTAAAATAGTCCCTATTTTCACTGGAGAAATATTGGCGGGTATGCAACAATCAGCTTCAATGGATGTGCACAAGTTCTAGTGTTATGAAAGAGAAAAGCTTTTACCTATTCCCTTTCTACATACCATGTATAATTTTATACGCCTCTTACTTGTCTTTTCTGTGAACAAAAGTCTCACATGCTACAACCTTTCCTCATAGTTAACTTGCTAATAGCCTCAAATCATTTTGGTTGCCCTTTTCTGAAGATTTTTCAGCTCTGCAAGATCCTTTCTTAGGGTTGGCTTAGCCTGGAGCCATGAAACCCTACAACCCTGTGTCCTAAAAACCCCCACTATTAGCCTAAAGTAGGACTCTTTAAGAAATCTAAGCCGTTATCTCCTCTCATACAGAAACCTGACCCCAAGAGAGTGAGCAAGAGAGTTATAGCCATGAAGCCACAAAGACCTGCAATTTAATTTTTAAATGCTGTATTATAATTTTTAAAAGATTCTGATGACCAGTTTTACAAATGCAGCCGAGGTCTTAAATGTGTTGACCTAATCTCATTAATTACTTGATGACAGTGACAGTTAATAAATAGAAGAGGTTGGTGAAGCTTATTATCAGTGTCATAAATCTCACACCCAATTACATTAGCAGTCAGTGGTCCCCCCCCCCCCCCAGGAGGAAACTACAGTAACTCATAAAAACAGGATATATGGTGTAGTGGTTTGTGTGCTGGATTAGGACTGGGAGGATTTGAGTTGCCCATTCAGTCCTGGAGAAAACCACTTGGGAAAACCACTTTTTGTTAGCCTAACCTGCCTCACAAGGCTGTTGAGGGAATAAAACGGGTTCCTTGGAAGAAAAGATGGATATAAATGTAACAAAATATCAATTAATCCCAGCTCTTCCTGTAGGGAGAAGCTTTCTCTTCATAACCAGAAATAAATTCGACAACATGCAACCCCTCCTTTGCTTTAAATGTTTGTTCAGTCAATTATTTAAACTGAGGTAGACAAGCCGTTTGACATATTATGCAGAGGTAAACTCAGGTTTATCACAAAATGAAATCTCAGCAAGCAGCTGCAGCTAATCATATGTATAGTGCAAATAGGTCCCGAAAGCTGGGAGCAGGTTGGCTTCTCAGGTTCTACAAATGCCGGAAACTTAAAAAAGAATAAAGAAAATACTAAGAATATCATATAGTAAAAGGCCAGAGGCATTCCTTTTAGGAATTTTAAACGATATTCCAAAAGACAAAACTATATGCGACGTCTGCAGCAAGAATCCTGGTGGCTAGGTAATGGAAAGGGAATCAGTTATCCCTTAGGGGAGAGTGGTTATGTAAGCTTTCAGAATATTTAGAATTAGCCAAATTGACAGATATAATAAGATAAAAACCCAAAAGTGAAGTGAAAAAGGAATGGGAGTGCCTAAATGAATACCTTAAAAGGCAAGGTACTAGGACAGAAATCTGGCTGAGTTTGGAATAACCTTGTGAAGTGAAAGGATAAGAAAGAGGGATTTATATCTAGATGCTAGTAGAGATAAGGAAAACAGGAAGATACAATGAGAGGTAAAGGAGGTGCTGTGGGATTGGTGGAAGTCAATGTTGGTTTTCCTTTTTAGTGTTTATATTCTTAATTTGTAAGATTTGGATTTGTAAGATTTGTTTTTTTTATATGCTTGTTTTTGTGTTTTGTGTATTGTTATTTTTCTTTTGTTGTTGTTGTGTGGAAAATACTAATAAAATTTACTATTTAAAAAAGAAGAAAGGAATGCATTTACTGGCTGAGGGAACATAAGGGGGTGTCAGGGGTGTGACTACAGCCATGGAACTTTTCTAAATTCAACCTCAACTTGCCATTGGTGTGGAAAGGAAAACCTCGCATTGACTCTCTAATAATAATGACACGTGAGGTGATGACAGTCAGCTACACATTCACTCTTAAAAAATATCGGATCAAAACAGCAACTATTCCACTATGAATGGTATGTGAGGAAAAGTCCCAAGTCTTCAGATAACAGCAATATTAGATACTGAGCTACATGCATTGCTTCAGCACTTTCTCTTCAAATCCTTAAAGAACCACCTTGCAAGGTGGCCAGTATTATGATTATCTCCATCTTCTCCCTGTTTCCTGAGGTAAAGTGGCCACTGTTTTCATGAAAGAAAGAGGAATTGGGTTAAAGAGCAGGCTATGTTCAGCGTTCCTCTCTCCCCTGACCTTATTCAGGGAGTTCCAAATAAAAATACTAACTAATAAAATAGGGATAACACCAAGCCTGACCGTCTAGGATGCTGCTTTGAAGTTACCAATAGAAATGTGGTGCTTTACCACCACCTAGTGTTGGTTTATGAGACCTATCAAAATACCATTTCGTGAAATAATTTCCCTTGTTTATTTTTGGATGGCATCCCCGTTTCCGCTGTATTATTGGATAAGGTGAATGGGGAATGTGCATAGGCTCTCCCAGTGTGATTCACATGACACCTCTCCCTCCAGTTGCTTAAAAGGCATGTGAGGGAGATGTTTAATAATGGGTGTGATGGGGGCGGGCACAGCCAGTGGATTCAGCTTCCCCTCTCCTGATCATTGCCAATTTAAGATCAGGTCCAGCCTGTAATCCAGAGGAGCATCATCTTTGGATGCAACCTCCATTTGATCAACGTTTGAAAGCCTTCATTTTAATAGCATTTGCAGCCCCAATAGCAAAATCTGCATGTAGGCTTTAAAAATTGAAACTAGATACTGCTTGCTCAACAGAGGTAAGGTAAAGGACCCCTGGATAGTTAAGTCCAGTCAAAGGTGACTGGGGTTGTGGTGCTCACCTCACTTTCAGGCCAAGGGAGCCGGTGTTTGTCATAGACAGATTTCCAGGTCATGTGGCCAGCATGACAAAACCACTACTGGTGCAACAGGACACCGTGACGAGTGCCAGAGTGCACAGTTACCTAACAAAACACGCACCACCATAGTGGCGTACATTAATAACCTTTTTTGACACCTGGGAATTTCCATCTGATTTATTCCCAACAAAAAGGACTCTGGTTATTCTGGAAAGGTGCTTTTAAATATTCCCTCCCCAATTCATTATAACTTATTTCCTAATAATAATTTCCCTTTTACATGCCCACCACATATGAAAGAGCATACCCTCAACCTTATTACATTTCCAGCACTTATCTGATTCAGTCTTATACATCTTAGCAAGTCTGCTTAGAGTTAAATACCATCTGTAAATCTTTTTCAGGTAGTTCCCCATGAATTATACTGTCATGGGAGGGGGGAACTTTTCTCTATGCACATTCTCCAGTTTAGAAACTTCTATCATGGCACTTCTTACTCGCCTTATCTTTAAATGAAATCCCCAAATGCTGATGATGATCTCCTAAGGTCTGCAGATCAAGCTGCTTTCAAAGGCAGAGAGGTTTCAAAAAATAAACCCTACCTACATCCAACCTCCGTGCGAGGGCAGTGACTTAAAATCTGAAAGTGCCAATGTTTATTACATCTTTGCATTGTACGGCTCTTCACGGAACACCTCCTGGGTACAGCTATATTTGTAACAATGCTAATTGGAAATGTGGCCCAGAAAATAATCGCTCTATCAGTGACTTAACAGTCCCAGGAGCTCCCTTGCTTTTTGTAAGGTTGGTCTGAAAAGCTTCATAGCCTGAAATTGATAAGGAGATACTTGAAACTGTCAAGCAAAACCAAAGATTTGCACAGCCAATGTGGTGTGCCATCTGTCCTGCCCGTCCAGAACTCCTATGCATTTAAATAAGGGTATGAGAACAAGAAATCCCACTGGAGCAGCCATTTCTGAATTCTTAACAGTCATGGCAGAAGCTTCACTTTACTCAGGGTACATAACTTGTGGCCCTCCAGATACAGTTAGGACTACAATAGCTGACCTCCAGCTACTGCTGACAAAAGATCCTCAATTTGGGGGATGGACTATTGCTCCAACTTTCTTTCGGAAGTCTTGAGGATCTAGTTCTTCCTCATGGTCATGTGTAACACAGGAATACTGCAGGTCCTTTTTCAGCAGCCAGTTGGCATCCACCTGCCTCGAGAAACAATGGAGTGTGCCTCTGGGGGTGAAGTCCAATCCCTGGAGAATCACAGCACCTGCTGTGGCTGCAGAGATCAGTACCTCAGAACTGCAGTCGCCTGTGTTGTTTTTGCTGTGTTAGCAGCACCAAAGTGACCCCTCCGAGGTGCAAGCCTGGGCAGTGCGTATGGAGGTTCTGGGCTGCCCAGAAGACAAGACCCCTCTCTCAGCCTCACTGATGTGGTCCAAAGGAAAGTGGAGCAATATATTTGGCACCAGCTTGGCTGCAGGAGTTGCTGGAAGGAGGCACACAAGGCGTCATCCAAGCATTGTAGGGACACAACTCTGGAGTTGTGCAGGATATACTCCTTAGCATTTTCTTTTCCTGAAGCCATCCCACAAGGCAGTTTTACATGCAAGCTCCTTGTTTCTTGAATGAATTTCATTTAATTATTATTTTATTACTGAATATAGCTTCACAGAGCCTCCAGGGCAGCTGGCTAACACAAATAATAATAGAAATATCCCCTGAGTTTGAGAAAGGTATACATCTTTCTTCAGGTAGGAAACAGCTGTAACCCAAACAAATTTTGGTAAACTATTCCAAAGTTGTGAGTGGTAGAGCATAAAAAGGTAAAGGTAAAGGTACCCCTGCCCGTACGGGCCAGTCTTGACAGACTCTGGGGTTGTGCGCCCATCTCACTTAAGAGGCCAGGGGCCAGCGCTGTCCGGAGACACCTCCGGGTCACGTGGCCAGCGTGACATCGCTGCTCTGGCGAGCCAGAGCCGCACACGGAAACACCGTTTACCTTCCCGCTGGTAAGCGGTCCCTATTTATCTACTTGCACCCGGAGGTGCTTTCGAACTGCTAGGTTGGCAGGCGCTGGGACCGAGCAGCGGGAGCGCACCCCGCCGCAGGAATTCGAACCACCGACCTTTTGATCGGCAAGTCCTAGGCGCTGAGGCTTTAACCCACAGCGCCACCTGCGTCCCATCCCGTGGTAGAGCATATATGTAACCAAATGACCTTGTAAAGACTGCCAAGCAGGATAGTCGTGCTTATCCTCCTACCCACCTGTTTTTCAGTCAGTAATTTTCCATTGCAAACTAGAAATATACATAACTTACTTGAACTGATTTCCTACATGAAGTTTCTAAGTTGCTGAGGGCAATGAATTCTGAAATTGTAATTTGCTTTCGAACGCCTCCATAAAGCTACCCTTCCCCCTGATCTTTCTGTAAACAAGCAAACAAACCCACCTCTCCAGTGGATCAGGGATTTTCCTGAACAGCAAAAAGAGAAAGATGGGCTGTACCTTCTTCTCCCACAACCACTGGATACATTGAAGGACCCCTATTGTCTCATTGCCTCTGTTTTATGTGCTTTGTGTGTAATAAAAATGCCAAGAAAAAGTTTTACAAATATTTTAATATAGACTTCAGCTGGGCAAGTTAAGAACAGGAAGGAATTCACTCTCTAATTTACTTTAGGGTACAGTCTATTTAGGGTCACGCTTTAGGGTCACAATGGCCACGTGACCCGGACGTGTCTTCGGACAGCGCTGGCCCCCGGCCTCTTAAGCGAGATGGGCGCGCAACCCCAGAGTCGGTCACGACTGGCCCGTACGGGCAGGGGTACCTTTACCTTTCAGTCTATTACCCGCCCGACATGTTTTAGTTTCTTCTTTCCGCAGAAGATTCCCCACAATTTAAAGCATCAAATGCTAATGCAAAATTTGAAGAATTACAAACATAGGATTTTCTTTAGAAACGCATATGCAATGCCCTGCAACACCCTGCAACTTAAATGAATAAATGAACTTGATTAAAAGGATACAGAACTGATACACACATTTATGCTTACCTGCTCCTCTGGGCTCACTACTACCTCTGCAGTTGCTTCCACACAACCCCAATCACGTGCAATGGTTTCCACTCACCTGGTTCTTTCAGGTGGCATGTTTTACACAAAACTCAAGACACTGGACATCACCTGCATGTCAGGTAAACTCAGCACCAAGAAGGACCATGTGGGTGGGTGTCTGTACATGCACGTTGACTGACTCGAGAGCAGCAACAGGAGAGGAAGCAGCAATCATTCTAGAACAGGTCTGTGCTTAAAAGGGGTCTGAGCATCCAGTGGTTGAGAAGGGGAGAATTAAGTGTTCCTTATCTTGCACCCCCGAAATGTCCCATCACTTCTTTAACTTCTCTGCATTTTGCTGTGGTTTCTTCTTCATCTTCTTCTTCGCTTTTGCTTTTGACATGGTGTCCAATGCAGACTGAGAACGTTCTTCCGAAATATCGGACAAGAGCAGTTTCCCAGACTGGGTTGGGTATTTGGTCTTCATCAAGCTTTTAAAAACGGACTGAGAGAGCAAGTGTTTCAGATGTTTCTTCATCCCCTTTAGCATCTTCTGTTTTTCACTCTCATTTTGCTCGTCGGGTCGGCCTCCTGTAGACACACACACAGGGAGGGGTGAAACATAAATCCCAGCACAAATAATCAAGAGGGGTTCTAGAAGTTTTGTTACTTAAAGCTGGGGGCTGGTGAACAGCATAGGGAAATCTACTGAAAGATCACTGGACAATTTACAGTACATAGTTAAGGGTTTCTGACTCCCAATAATTAAATGATGGCATGTAAAACAAGATTCAGTGTGAGGCAGTGTGGTGTAGTGGTTAAGAGCGGTAGATTCGTAATCTGGGGAACCGGGTTTGCGTCTCCGCTCCTCCACATGCAGCTGCTGGGTGACCTTGGGCCAGTCATACTTCTTTGAAGTCTCTCAGCCCCACTCACCTCACAGAGTTTGTTGTGGGGGAGGAAGGGAAAGGAGAATGTTAGCTGCTTTGAGACTCCTTCGGGTAGTGATAAAGCGGGATATCAAATCCAAACTCTTCTTCTTCATTGTACACCTTTAGACACCAGGCAAAACCACTCCTCTTTCATCTTGCCTTGGCAAGATGAAACATGAACATCTGCTACACTTGGACTCCAAGTGCATTGATCCTTCAGGAAGCAGTAAAATATGAAACTGACATTACTGAGGTTTGCAGCTTTTTCTTTTTCTGAATGTCTGAACTGACACTAAGCTGTGCCCACTCTTGCTGAGTCTGAATGAAGTTTATGCCTTACCTGCTCTCCCCCCACTGCCCAACTTGTATACAACCTCAAACATTTTCCAAATGCATTTTAGATAAATACAAGAGTCCATAAATAGAGCTTTTTAGATGTGTGAGAGTACCCAGGTTATTGCCTTCATTGCTGCATCCAGGAGATATGCCCCTTATTACACCTTTCTCGGGGTGGTTCCTCCCTCCCAAGCCCAAACACACACACACACACACACAAACTGCTACTTGCCTATTAGTTCATCATCATCTAAATCAAGCTCCAGCGCTTCTGCAGCTTGCTGGAGCCATGAGTTGTGCTGCTTCGCTCGGCTGTTGAAATATTCCACCTTCTCAATCTTTCTTGCCAAGTTCACCCGCTCCTGCAACGAAGCACAGTGAGGTTATGCAGGGACAGGACGTGGGCACTCAAAGCAGTACATGGACAAAGGCAATACAAGGGCTAAGTTAGACATGGCACTGTTTTCACTGGGTGGGTCTTTCACAATTGCTTTTTCTTCAACAAATAGATGGTACAGGTCTGTGGATGTCTCTGGCCATTGTTATTATTATCATTATTAATATTTTAATTACCTGCCCTTCACCTTGTTAGATTGCTTCTCTCATAATAGCAGGGGAGATGAAAAAGCTTCCACACACTTTGCCTTTGTAAGGAATTCACTAATTCTAATGAACTCATGGGACCCTAGGCTAACCATTACTCCCTAAATTTTGCCATCCCTGTTATCTTCTGGATATAATTCAAGGTGATGGTTTGTAAAGTAACCCTTGGACCTCAGTCTACAAACATTACTGGCTTACAAAGCGGTCAAGCTGACTTGGAATGAGGAGACCACCTGGGTTGGAACTGGCACTCAGTTGCAAAGTTCACTGGGTGATCTTGGGTAAATCATGGGCTAGTTTGTCCAGCTACCTTGTTTTGCAGGACTGCCATTAGGCCAAAATGGAAAGGGGGTCTAAGTACGCTGAACGTAAGCTCCAGCATGCCTTACATTGGTCTTTTATGGAACATCAGCAGACTCAAATGGGGAAGGAGGAAGCCAACAATTCTGAATTAGAAAAGCTTTCCCCAATGACAACAATTAGTTATCTTCCACTTGTAACATGGTGATGTACAAGCTCGCCTTAAGAAGTTTGGGTACAGTGTAACTTAAGTCAACCAAGCTCTGTGCATATAAACATATCCTATGTTTCGGTGGTTTAACTGGACTTTTGTTCAACTGCAATTATTAATAAACAGATTGGAAAATTATTTGTAAGACTACTGCTGCTTCCTCTATTTTGTTACCCAAAACATTTGGAATGGAGCAAGCTACCACCTCAAAACAGACAGAAAAAAATAATATAGACCCAGCTTCAAATTACATAGCATTCAAAACAAGGAAAATGACAAAGAAACTGGAGGGGAAATATATTTATTTTTCACTGTTATTTTATTAATTGAATTTATATTCTGCTTATCCTCCTAAAGGAGCCTTTCCTACAATGCAAAGCAATGGAAGCGATTATGCTCCACTAAGTTATATCAGAACCACCAGAGCAATTCACAAAGTCTTTTGCCCTTAGCTTTCAACACATTTTAATTCAACCATTCTGCTAGATGAATGTTCTAGATGAAAAATGAGATCTGGCAGGGCGCTGCCAACATTAAGAGCTTAGAATGTAGGCACCAAAGAAAGTCCCACGCAAGTCTGCAAATGGGACATGGTGATTTATCTATGCCTATATTCCATATTTAATAAGGGATTAAATTATTAAAGCCACAGAAGTGACAGCAGGGTGATGAGCAATTTGAAATTCTTAAGCAGCCAAATAAAGGAAAAATTAGTCCTGAAAAACATTCATTACCTGCAATCAACTACTGAAAACTAAGCTCATTAAAAGCAGCTTTGATTTTAATGTCTCCACATAACTCCTGCTCTCCTCTTGTCTTTCCTCTACTTGTGATAACATAATGTCTTCTTTTCTGGTCTTCCAACCCTGGCTGGCAAGATCTAAAGGAGAGATGAGCACTGAAGAAGCTGAACCCTGGCTCTACTCGAGTAGAGCAGCACATATCTGTCACGGATGATTTGGTTTAGATTCCTGCATTGCAGGGGTTTGGACTAGATGATTCGTGGGATCCCTTCCAATTCTACAATTCTATGATTCTATACCCAACTTTATGCCACCCTGCTTTCAACAACTTGTCACAGGTGACCAGGACATTAATGCGGGCTAATATGTTGAGTGGCAGAGAAGGGATGGATCACTCTGTCTCTCCTCCACCAGCCCACTTGCAAGAAGCATTTTTTAAAACAAAAAATTTATAGCAAGCTTGGCTCATGAACAGCCATCTCAGTCAGAACCACTGTTCCAGATCTCACTTCCCAACCAAGTTCCAAAATCAGGTGTTAGGAACAGACATCTGTTACAAAGCCTTGAGCAACTGTGAAAAGCGCTGCGGTTGAGAAATAAAATAAAAACCACGAACACACTACTTTCAAAGGAAATATCTATTTCACCTTGATTGCCGTCATGCATTTTGTTTCGACGGGGAAAAAAGGAAGCTCTTCGTTCTTCTCCAGCGTCTTGTAAATCCTTTTGAAATTCATCATGTCGCTTGGGCCAATCAGAAGCAAGCTCAGGCCCTCATTGGCAGCTCTGGCGGTCCTGCCGCTTCTGTGCACGTAAATCTCAGAGGTGCGAGGAACCTGCAACAGCGAAAGAGATTAAGCACTTCTGTGGGAACGGGTCTGAAGTACACAAAAAGAGAACAACGCATAACGTTCCCCAGCAGCAAGCAATTTCACACCTACTATGGCACTGTTTCAGTTTATCTCAATGTGCGCTAACTCTTGGGAGATATTGGATTCCACAATTATGTGCAAGCCCAGAAATGTCAGAGATATCTGAAACGACAGGCTGGTTGGCACATGCCACAGTTACAAACAATGCTACTAACCAAAAATAATAATAAAAAAAAATCATTTCTGCAGGGCTGAGCAACAGCAGAAGAAAGAAGAAAGGAGCAACACTCAGAAGGCCCAAGTGTGTCTTTTCCTACATTCTCTTAAGTGTACCTAACAGACTACTAGTCTTGAGAACCTACATGGGAATATTTTAATGACAGTCCATCTATAGGTAGAAGAATGGAAAACATATAAATTATATTGTTGACATCTGTCTTGGAAGGCAATGGAGGAGTGCGCCTTTGTTATATACAGTGCAACAAACAGACACAACACCTTGGCTTTAAGAATTAAAAAACAGTGTAAATAATAACCTATTCAGTTGCAATTAAGAGCTAAATTTGCACCATGGAGTATAAATGGAAAACTTGATTTTCAATCCCCCTAAAATCAATGATTTAAATCAGCTGCCTCCCTGGTAACTGAAATCATCTTGATTTAAACCAATCCGCCATGCCTCTCGTTCTTCTTCTGTGTTACAACCCAAAGACAGGCCACGAAGATTGCTTGTGGTCTTCCATTTACCGCCAGCCATCAATGTATTACAAATTCATGAACAGAGAACAGAAGTACATTTTGTTCTGGTACCTGGTAATGTATGACATGCTGCACGTGAGGAATGTCAAGACCACGAGCGGCAACATCTGTTGTCAAGAGGGCACAGCTGAAATTGCAGAAATGGAGACAATGGTTGTTTTATTAAGGAAAGAGGAGGGGGGAAGAGCTCCCTAAAGTGCATTAACACTGAATTCAGTATTACCAGAAGGCCAGATACAGTAACATAAGCAAAATAGGGCTGTGTCATAAGTACTGCAGAATGAAAAGAAAGACAAAAAAGAAGATAACCGATCTATTTAAGACTGCTTTACTTAGCCTGTGAAGGATGGGTGGAGAAACCTTCAGGGGCTACTGGTTTGTTTCCGGTTACAATTCAGACTGCTAGTTTTCGCCTGCAAGTCTTGGGAGCAAGGTTATCTGAAAGGCATCTTTCATGTCAGCCTGCACAGGTTTTAAGATTTTTGGGAGAGGCATCTGAAGCACACAGGGCAAATGTTCAGTAGAGAGCCTTCTTGACGGCTGCTCCCAAGCTCTGAAAAAGCCCTGGACACAAATTTTCATGGCTCTCTAGCAGCTACGGTGCATAGCTGTCATTTTTTCCCTTTTCTTGCGATGAATCCTATTCGGAGTAAGGGAATTTCCCTTTTAAAAAAGGGAAACGTTGACAGATATGCTACGGGCACTCATCTACCAGAAGCGATATATTTAGCGATAGCTCTTGACACATATACCTGATTCTGACCAAACTAAGCCTCCTGATGCAAATCATGCTCTAGGAGGCTTAGTTTGGTCAGAATCGAGTATAAAGTTCCATAAGGTAAAGGTAAAGGGACCCCTGGGTCCAGTCGTGAGCGACTCTGGGGTTGTGGCGCTCATCTCCCTTTTTACTGGCCGAGGGAGCCGGTGTACAGCTTCCGGGTCATGTGGCCAGCATGACAAAGGAGCTTCTGGCAAACCAGAGCAGCGCACGGAAACACCATTTACCTTCCCGCCGGAGTGGTACCTGCTTTCGAACTGCTAGGTTGGCAGGAGCTGGGACCGAGCAACAGCAGCTCACCCCGTTGTGGGGATTCGAACTGCCGACCTTCTGATCGGCAAGTCCTAGGCTCTGTGGTTTAACCCACAGCGCCACCCGCATCCCATAAACTTCCATAGTTAATGCTAAATAAACTACTTCTGGTAACTGAGCCACCATAGCAGCTAGAGTTCTGGGCTTTTTAGACTCGTCTACCCATGTACTATCTGAAACCAGATGTGAAATATATTGGCATTATTTTCAGTTCTCCTACCCACACTGTGTAAATAAGTGTAATTTGTCTTTTATAAAGTTTTACCTGCCTTGGGTTTTTTTTTTACTTTGTATCTTTTTCATTGCATTGCAATTTATCATTTGATTGCAGGAGTACGTTACTGCTGCTCGCTGCCTTGAGCAGCATTTGCTAAGGAAACCAAACATCCAACCCACGTCAGTCGCTCCAACTCACGTTAAGTTTGCTTATTCCCCTACACAGAATAGCTGTCCTGTGCATTAGGAGTCTGGGGGGGGGGGGGAGATGCCTGATCCAATTCCAGTGGCCCTGAGGGAGGTGCTGCTGCCGCCTGGCTCTATAGTTGTCACCCTAGAGGCAAAAGAAAGGTGGAGTACACACCCTGCGTGTGAAGCCGCAAAACACTGTGTGATGCCGACTTTCATGTGTGAAGTTGAGGCCCGCTAGCTCTCACCCCTTCTCTAGCCACTCCTCCAGGACAACTAGCCGTTAATCAAAGCTATACAGTGTGTGTGACGACTACACACCATAGATTCTCGCTTTGTCTGCACTGGTTGGTAGTTTTGTTTGTGGGAGCGATTCAAATGCTCAGGACTGCAATACTTCAAGGGCTGCCTCTCCCCCTGTAAACCATCCCGGACTGTGTTCAGCATCTGAGGCCCTTCTTCGTGTGGGCGGCAACACGAGAACAGGCCTTCTCTGTAGCGGCTCCCCAATTGTGGTATGTTCTTCCAGGGAGGTTTGCCTTCACCTTCACCCGGTGCTATACCAGCTGCACTGGCTCTCGGTGGAGTACAGGATCAGGTTTAAAGTGCTGGTTTTAACCTTTAAAGCCCCATACAGCCTATGGGACCGCCTCTCCTGGTATGTCCCATGGAGGACCTTATGGTCTTAAAAAAACAACAACTTGGAGATCCCAGGCCACAGGGAGCTTAGGCTGGCCTCAACCAGAGCCAGGGTTTTTTCGGCCATGGCCCCGATCTGGTGAAACGCTCTGTCACAAGAGACTAGGGCCCTGTGGGACTTAACATCTTTCCGCAGGGCCTTCAAGACAGAGCTGTTCTACCAGGCCTTTGGCCAAAGCACACTTCTGTAATCCCCATAGAACTCTAGCCCAATGATTGCCATTAATTTGATTCTGAATTGATTTTAAAATGTATTTCAATTAATTGATTGTGATTTTATGTAAATTGCGCTATTTTTACTGTGGTTAGCCGCTCTGAGCCCAGCTTTGGCTGGGGAGGGCAGGATATAAATAAAATATTTTTTTAATTTTTAAAAAATTATTATTATTTTTATTTATTATTATTATAATATTTTAGGCACCAACAGAAAACATTTCTGTTCAACCAGGCCTTGGGCTGATTAATATTCTACAGCCTTTTAAATGTGCCTGTGGGAAGGGTGTGTGTGTTACTGTTTCGCTGTTTTGTTTTTAATTATTCTGTATTTTATTCTGTGAACCGCACTGAGATCAAATCAATCAATAAATGTTCCCATTCTTACTGATAAAGCCCTAAAGGTCTTTGAAGGTCCACCTCCTATTCTTTATTTAATTCACAGCTCGACATTCCTCCCTGAAGAGTCCCCAAGGAAGTTCACAGCATCAAGTCAAAGTATCCAGGACACAACAATTAAAATGAAAGTTATGATACCCCACGGCCTAAAAATGCCAATCCCCTCCCAAAGGCCTGGACAAATAGAACTGTCTTCGAATTCCTCCCAAGTACAGTTAGGGGATGAGGACTGCACCATTACCTCCAGGAGGGGTTCTGAACGTGGTGGGCCACTACAGAGAAAGCCCTCTTGTGCACTCTCATCTTCTTTGCCACTTGCAAACAGCCATACTGCTTTCAGGGTGTCCACCCTCCATTGCAAATTATGGGTTGAGGCATATAGAGAATATGGCTTCTTCAAGTACCCATTTAAGGCCTTGCACACTAGTTCCAACACCTAGAATTGGGCCCAGTAGCTCCCCAGCACCCAGTGTAGTGCTCTCAAAATTGGAGCGATGTGCCCTTCTCTGGCAGCTCTGCACTGCCCACAGCTGTTGCATTAAACTGCTGCAGCTTCTGGACCATCTTCAAGGGAAGCCCCATGTAGAATGCACTGCAGCAATCTGCACAGGAGGTTAGCAGAGCATGGGTAACGGAGGCCACGCTATTGGATCCTGTCACTCAACTGTGTTCAATATCAAAGGCCTTGCTCTGTGTCCTACCTCCGCTGCAGGTGTAGCTGGTTGGCACTTAAGAAAAGGGCCTTCTCTACTGCGGCCCCCGTGCTTCCCACAAAGAACTCCTTCCCAAACTAAATCCCTCCGTTTTAAGCTTTAGGCAAGTCGTTATTACTTTTCCCCTTAAAAGTTTCACCCAGCTTTAAATTCTGCTAAGTTTTTCAGCGTTTACTTGCTAATTGTGCTGCGGCGTATTACTCCGTTCTTGTTCTCATTGTGTTTTTGTCAATTCAAGCAATCCACTTTTGAAAAGCGGCATGATCTTAATAGATAAAATAAACCAGGGGGGGGGGGTAGGGAGAGAGAGAAAGAGAAAGAGAGAGAGAAACCGACCTGGGGCGTTCAGCAAACCTCTCCAGGTTTTTCAACCTTTGCTTTTGGTGCATGTTTGCATGAAGAGGCAGGAGGTCGCAGTCCAATATCGTCAGGAGGGCAGTGAGCCGCTTGATGCAATCTATACTATTTGCAAAAACCATGGTTCTGCCTGGGTACTGAAGGAGAAAATAATACAGGTAGTAGTCTTTCTCCTCTGTATCGCAGTGGATCCTGGTCTCGGTGAGAGTCTCCACGGTGGCCTCTTTCCTGGTCAAGTCTATCACTTTGGGCTTGCCCTTGATGCCAACTTTTTCCATCAGCATTTCCAGCTTGGTCTTCTTGTCTATTTTGACAGCTCTCTTCTTGTGGAGAACCCTAGTCGGAGCCTGGTGGATCAAAGTCAGGGTGGCAGAAAAGACAAACGTCTGGTGTTTTGGGTTATATTGCGAGTCGCTCAGCATTTCCAGCAACTGAGAGAGTTCCTCGAAATGCCCCCTCTCCACCATCCGGTCCGCTTCGTCGATCACCAGGCACCTGTCAGACGGACACGAGAGACAGTTTTAAGAGTTTTTCGTTTTGAGATAAGAGGAGATCCGACACGCTTCAAAAGAGCCCTACCTGCTACGGCGCACACAGAAAAGAACAATGGCCTGCAGTGCGTAAACAGAACCACAAGCCGATTCTTATTCCGTAGGCTTGTATAGATACCAAAATGGGAAACCAAGGTGCAAGGAAACAAAAGTCTGATGGAATTTGAACGAGCAAATTCAAGGACTTTGCTGTCGCAAAGTGACGACCGCTAGACCTGGTGTATCAATGCATCTCCCAGGACTGGTTTGAGGGCCAGAGCATGAGGCACCTTCACCCGACGGTAGACTGTAGGTGAAACTGCCGCCACCACTCCTGACCGTGCCAGAGATGATGCAGACCATTATTCCCTTAGCGCATTGGTGGCAGAGGGACTCTCTGTCGCCAGCATTTGGTAGAACAGGTTCCATCAGCACTGTGGCCAGTGGAGGTCATTATTCCCTTGGCGTGCCGGGCACTGACAATGGAGGGATTCCTTCTGCCGCCACTGCTTGGCGCACCAAGGGAGGAATGAGCACTGGTGGAGGAAGAGGAGTGCAGGGGGAGCGCACCGCCCCCAGCAGTGCAATCCCGGCAGGGTGCCATTGTGGCTGCCCCCCTGCCTGTGCTGGGCGCCCTGCCCCCGCAGGCGGTGCCCCCCACCCCCAGGACGTGCGCCATGCCCCAGCGGGCGGTGTGCCCCCACCCCCAGGATGCACACCACGCACCTAAGGGCGGCGTGCCCCACCCCAGGATGCACGCCAGCCCCGTCCCCCCGGTGCCGGAGCGTGAAACTCCGCCACTGGGAATGAGCTGTAGTCTGGGCCCAGGAGGAACCTGGGTGAAACTGCTGCCACTTCTGCTAACCCACAAATGAAACCTTAAATGTAGGTTGTGGTTGCCACCATGGAATGTCTAGGCGCCATTTCTTTTCAATGGCATTTGTTATCATCATCATCATCATCTTGTTCATTTCTATACCACTTTATATTTTAAAGAACAAGTCTCAAAACGGTATACAGCATATTGAAACATCAAATAAAGCAATCAGGAATACAACAAATTCAGGCTTCAAGGAAAATATTTCAGATCCTTCCCTAAGTGACATTTTGCTTTCCCCAGAGATCTCCAGGTGACCACAGCTGGACCCACAGCAGTCGCAAATTGCACCTGGCGCCTGGCTGATTTCTAATACTGGTCACCACTTACCAGTGCCTGGAAATTTGCTTTGAAACGTGGCATGAGGTGGGTGGAGGAGAAAATCTGGTAAGTCAGGCCAATTATGGAAACCGTTTCCATCCTCCACCCACCTCAATTGTTCTATAGTAGCTTCATGGTCTCTGCTGTTCATCTGAATGAGCCACAGTATGTTCAGGCAGGTGCAACAGAGCTAAGCAGTCCAGGTGCAACATCAAGCATGCGTAAGTGTCCCCCGATTCTTAAAGCAGCAACTGTGAACTTCAAGGGAAAACCCTGAAAGATCCTGCAAAGTGTTTACTGCAGAGGTGGCTAACCATGGTGCCCTTGGTGTTGCTGAACTCCAAATCCCATCAGCCCCAGTGAGAACCACCAACAGTCAGGGCTGATGGGAGCTGTAGTCCAACAACATCTGGAGGGTGATACATTGACTACCTCTGTACTATTGCTTAAGCAGGAAGTTCTTTAGCATTGATGATCTTAAAAATGCCCAGATAGTATTTGCTCCTTTGGAGAAGGAAGACATATTAGAAAAGGGATCTTGAGTACCTTAGTTGCCGCAGGTTTGAGAGGTGTGGCTGCTTCTCCTGTATTAGCTCCCACAGGCGCCCCGGGGTCGCGATTACAATCTCGGGCTTCCTTTTCAGAACTCGCTGCTGCTTCTGAGGTGCCATTCCTCCAACAAGAATGGTTGCCTTAATGCCTAAAAGACAGAAGACCAATAGGACATTAAGGTCCCTGCAGCACTGTTGTAGCTATATTTCATAAAATTTTCTAGGATGAGATGTTGTACCATATTTGTAAGAAATCACTGGATTTACCTCCCCTCTTTTTAGGCGCAACAAACCTCCACAAAAGTATTTCCCAATGTTTTTTTTTAAAAAAACCAACAAACTACAAAGATGACCTGCGTCTCCAAAACAGCATTTATCCCGTATTCAAGATGGTGTGCGCTCCTCCTAGTAGTGTATAATTTTAAAAATCCTTACTGATGCGATGCTGAGCCCCCCCCCCCCAAAAAAGTGGAATTCTCAACCTGTATAAATTATGCAAATAACAACCACTCTTATTTTGAATAATTTATCTTGGCTTTCTAGTTGTGTGAGAAAATGAACCGGGCAGGTCATTGAAGCGCCACCAGCAATCACTGGACTTCTTACTCAACCACCTCTCTGGGTTCTCAGATGTCCACAGGCCATGCCCAGACACCTTCAAACACAGCAAGGAAGGCTAGAACACAGCAAGGAAGGCTAGAAAGCTGCATTTCAAAAAAGAAAAGGGGGGAAAAAACCAAGGATTTTCTCAGGAAACTGATTATGCATACCAGTACCATAGTTTGTGCTTTCCCTACAGAGAAGACAGAAAACTGTAGGAAACTTTCTCTGCAGAGCATGTTTCCATTTTAGGAAAGGGAAACTGAAGCAATGTACTTCAACAGCAAAGTAAGTAATGGAAGACAGACGTTTATATGTATGTTAGATGAAAATAAAAACTGATTTTATATATGCTATTGTCTCATCTCTCTTCCCTGTATTGTAGAATCACTTCTAGATGCGTTATAGGAAGTGATTCACAAATGAAATAATAACCACAACAATAGCATTGATGGATGGCCGTCTCTCATGGGGGCTTTGGTTGAGATTGCTGCATTGCAGAACGTTGGACCCTTGGAATCCCTTCCAATTCTATGATTACCAGGAATTGACATTACCTGTGAATCTGTTCACTGCATCAATGTGATGCTTCGCTTGGACAGCAAGTTCTCTTGTAGGAGTCAAGACCAATCCCAGAAGAGGATTGTTTTTATGTGCAGCAGTATTAGGTTTTGGGGAACCCAGATCACGTCCTGCACCCTCCAACACCTTCAGGTTTCCTGCTGCCAAAGACTTCTCACCGTCGCCATCGTCATCGCCACTAGCTTCACCCCCATCAGGGCTCAAGCCTCCTATATCCACACTCTCTTCCTGCTTGGGTACCTCATCCTCACCGTCCTCTCCTTCGTCAAGCGGGCTGTCCCTTCCACTTGCCGGTCCTGTTGACTTGCGCCACTGCAGAATGGAATGGATCATTGGAATGGCGAAAGCAAGAGTCTTACCACTTCCTAAACATGGACAAATGAAACACAGGTTAGAAACCTAGGAACGCCTTTGGGAAGTGGGAACAGTCAGAGGGAGATAGAGAGGAAGTGACGGATGGGGAAGAGGGAGAGAGCCAGGAGGCGGGAAGGCTCTCTGATGCTGAAGCAGAGCCCCAGAACCGCACAGGAAGTTCAGGAACAGATGGAGAGCCTGTCCCTGTGCAGTCTACACAGGAAAGGAGAGGGTTAAAACACAAGGATCAGAGACGTCCCATGAAACTTCCCTGCCTTTTCTGTTGGAGGAGAAGCTGGAGAAGACCACTCCCCGAATCTGAACCGGACGATTCGGACGCATGATTGTAATGTGCTGCTTGTACACGTGTAAAATAAAGAACTGTAAATACCTCTCTGAGTGAGCAGAGGGGGCTTATTGTGAAGAGCATACACAAGCCATCACACTAGTCCAGCATCTTGTCACAGCAGCCACCCAGATGCCTGGGGGAAACTGGCAAACCCAGGAGACGTCCCCCCCGCTCCCGCAATGTGGTTTCCAGCATTGCTGCCTCCAACTATGGAAGCAGAGTCTAGACAACACGGCTGGCAGTCCTTGGTAGACATGCCCTCCATGACATTGCCTAACCCTCTTTGAAAGCCGTCCAAGCTGGTGACCAGCATTGCCTCCCACAGAACTAAGCTCCAGAGTTTAACTAGGCACTTTCTTTTACCCGTCCTGAATCTTCCAACATTCAGCTTCATTGGATGAGTTCTAGCGTGAGGAGAAAGGGGGGGGGACATTTCTCTATCCACTATCTCCATGCATAATTTTATAAACTTCTACCATGTTGCCTCTCTTTGCCTTTTCCCTAAACTAAAAAGCCCCAAGTTCTGCACCTTTTTTTATAGGGAACTTGCTACATCCCATTTCAACACATCTTTATTTTTGTTTTAAAAAAACTCATTTAACAAACCATCCCCATACATCCCCACACCCCAAGAAACACTCCATCCCTATACAGTGTAAATGAGAGTCAAACATTCAACAGGTTGCTCTTTTCCAAATGTTTTCTAAACTGCCTTACGCTAGTGTAGCCAGGTAATTCCATATCAAGTGATCCAACTTTTTTACCTCGTGTCATCCAATTTTCTTAATATTTTGTACACTTGTTGAATGATCAAAACTAAGCTTAAATCTAAAATTAAGAAACCAAACCAGCTGATTTCCCCCATTAGTCTGGTATTGTCTATTCTTCTTTGACTGCCAGCTCTTTTCCAGGATCTCAGGCAAGGAATTCTTTTACTTCAGCAGCTTCCTGCTCCTTGAAGTTGATGAGGATTGAACCTCAGAAATTCTGGATACAAAGGATATGCAATATCCCTCAGCCAGGGCTCCCTCTCTTAATTAAAGCCATATAAATATATGTAGTTACAATGAGTCAAATTGGCGGTTCTTAAAGCAGGCACCTGTCGTTGCTTATCTCACCAAGACACTTCACTGTGGGTTGCTTTTCAAGAGTAGTAATTAATAAATATAAATCATTGTGAAATCTTTTGAATATATACATATTTTTTAAAATCAACAAATAAGTGCCTGGACTCCTAAAAAGTACTGGCTCCTTTGTAGGCTGCTAGTCTGTAATAAGACTCATCGCAAAGCAAATGGCTGCTGTGCTTAAAAAATAATTAAAAATTGCAGTGGTTTCTGGCCTTCTTGTTGTTGGGTGTGCAAAGGCTGCTCTGCGGCTTCCACTATCCTAAGGTAACATACAAAGTAGTGTAATGCTACTGACGTGCAACATGTGTACTTGGTTGGATTTTTCAATCTACTCTCTGTCTTTTTGAAAAAGCTCTATAAAAGGAATTGTCTTAATTGACAGCTCTGATCAGCGCTCTCCACAGACAGAAATGAAAACTAGGCCAAGGACAAACTGCATTCTACTCAACTCATCTCTCGTGATGCAATTTTCTGTTGCTGCCATTGACATTTTTACTCCTTCTGTAGGAAATATGGAGTCACTAACCCAGTGGTTTCCCTCATAAGGAGTGGAGGGACTTTTCCCAAGTGAAAACTGGCAAACAGGAGGGCCTCTCTTAATCCCTGCCCCCCACACCAAGTCTCCCTGTGCATATGCTCCTGCCCCCAGGTCTTGTGGTAAAGGTTGTTCACCCAGGCTGGCCTCTGAATCTGGAAGACAGTCCACCTAGGGAAGAGGGAACTGGCAGACATGTCTGCTATCACACCAATGCTCCCCCTCAGTAAGTGTTGAGATAATGTGAATTCAAGGGAAACGAAGTTGGGACCTTCTCAATTCAATAAGCCAGGGGTGGTTAACCTGCAGCCCTCCAGATGTTGCTGAACTACGAATCTCGTAAGTCCCAGACAGCATGGCCAATGGTGGAGGATTATGGGACTTGTAGTTCAGCAACGTCAGCAGAATGGCTCTGTAGCTTTAGCTCTCCAAAAAAATGAACGAATCTCTCCCCACCAAAATGAAACAAAACTGAGAGGGGAGTTGCCCAGAGCTCAAAAGGGGAAGGGGTGCAATCTGTCATGTTGACAGACAGGTCTTGGCTTGAATCACAGATAATCATTTTCTCAGGGCACTCCAATCACAATGTAGAGGTCTCTCACTCTCTTAAAGAAGAAAAGTTGCAATCTCTAAGTCTCAGGGGGCATGGGGAGCTCACACACTCCACCAATAAACCTTCTACCACCACCTTATGATTCATTCTGAAATTCCGAAGTCTTCATCCCCTCAGAAGGGGTGGTGATGCCTGCAAACTGCATCCAATTCGGCCACAACATCAAAAAAGTAATAGACTTTTCCTTTAGTTAAGATTCATCAAATTTTAAAGGCGCCCTTCATGAAAATTTCTCTATCGGTCTACAACTTGGCAGGCTCACTGCATTCCGGAAAAGTATTTGTCTCTCAAAATATTATCCACTTTGGCCAAAAAGGGGGAAATGTTATAGTCACTGCAGGTTCCCCATTACAGTGAATAAGGAAAACACAGAGCTTTGTTTTAGACGTAGTGGCTTAGAAGCCAGAGCACAGATCGAAAAAGAGAGTACAAAGCAACTTGGAACAGATTGGAATATTTAAAAACACACAAACTCACAGATACGAGTTGAATCTTAGTGCCTGTGCAGCTGTCTGTGATTTGTTATTGACAATTGGCAGGTTATAAGAATCCATATTTGATGCCTGCCAAATTTAGCTGAGAGATGCCAACAAATCTAATACACTGAAATTGCCATATAAAATTTTACAATCAAAAAGCACGCTTCAAAGTTGAAAATTTGCACTCTTGCTTTTAACTTGTATTTTATTCTGTGAACCGCCTTGAGATCTTACGATGGAGTGTTATATAAATTTAATAAATAAAAATAATAAATTAATTGTTGTGGGGAAGAGGGCATTGCTGGTCTTGCCTACAGCAGTAAAATGTATTGGGCCGGCCCTGTCCTGTTGGCCCTCTTCAATTTCACCAGCCCCTGCACCCAAATATTTTTCACCCACAAAAGAAAAAGCTGAAATTCTCAGCACACTGTACTTTGTGCTCAATTACCAAAATCCATGCTTCCATCATGTGCTTATGGAGGTACAGAATCAACACATCTGGGACAGTGGAAGCAAAACAACCACTGTAGCAATGAGTTATACCTGTCTCTGCAGCTCCAAGGACATCCATGCCATCTCGAATTGCAGAAGGCAGAGCCAGGGCCTGAATCGGAGTTGGCGCACTGAACCCTAATTCACTCAGTGCCTGAAGAACAGGCTTAGGAACGAAGAGGCCTTTCCATGCAGACATGTCCACTTCCTGACCTGAAGATAAAGACAGGACTTCTGCCGTCCAGTTTTTAGGCTTTTTAGAAGCTTTAGCTGGTTCAGCAACATCTTGGGGAGGACATGTTTTCTTCTTCAACTCTCTCTTCCTCTTTTTCTTCGCTTTCCTTTTCAGGATTGTGGTGTCTCCTTCCACTCTCTCATCTTGCTCAAAGCTAGGGATGGCCTCTTTACATTCAGCTTCCTGCTCAGTTGTTACTAGTTCCTTCACTTTGGGTTCATCACCACTCCTCACCTCCTGTTCCAGATTTTTCTCCTTCTTCCTCTTCTTTTTGGGAATTGTGCTATGTTCTTCCTCTTCTCCAGGCCTCCTAGTAGATTTTCTCCCCTTGGCATTTTCTTCTCCCGCTTTTGAGGAAGACACCAGTTTATAATCTGTAAGCTCCTCAAAGCATACTAAACCTCCAAGTTGCTCGTCGGCAAAGAGATTTGGGTCAATCTCAATGGGCTTCCATGCCCCTGTCACTTTGATGCCTCTTCGCTTAAGCTTGGATGGAGTCTTAAACTTACTTGAACCTCGCTTGAGCTTCATGACTGACCTTCAAAGAAGAACAAAGGAAAATATTTCAAAAATGGCTATCAGTTAAATTCATTATATAAAGTAAAGGTAAAGGGACCCCTGACCATTAGGTCCAGTCGTGACCGACTCTGGGGTAGCAGCGCTCATCTCGCTTTATTGGCTGAGGGAGCCGGTGTACAGCTTCCGGGTCATGTAGCCAGAATGACTAAGCTGCTTTTGGCGAACCAGAGCAGAACACAGAAACACCGTTTACCTTCCTGCCGGAGCGGTACCTATTTATCTACTTGCACTTTGAGGTGCTTTCGAACTGCTAGGTTGGCAGGAGCTGGGACCGAGCAATGGGAGCTCACCCCGTCGCAGGGCTTCGAACCGCTGACCTTCTGATTGGCAAGTCCTAGGCTCTGTGGTTTAACCCACAGCACCACCTGCGTCCCATTATATAAAGTACATAACATGAAATTGCACAAAAGGAAGAGATGAAAGAAAAAAAGGATACTACAGCTCCCAGCTATGAGCATCTCTCCTTCATGCAATCAGCAGTCTAGTTTCTCTTCCCCTCTTGGGTCCTCCCTAAGTTTATTCAGACCATTCCCACCCTCCTTTCCTAGTCCTTCCCTGCTTCCCACGCCATGCTACCTTCTCCCAAGACCCTGTCTTTCCCTAGACCAGAGTTTCCCAACCTAATGCATTCCAGATGTTTTGGACTACAACTCCAATCATTCCAGACCATGGGTGAGGGGGGATTTGAACCCTGGTCTCCCTAGCCTGACACCCTAACCACTAGTCCAACAGCATTTAGAGGGCACTACATTGGCTGACTAGCAGAGACCTTCTCCTTACAGTCGTCCTTACCAGCCTGCTAAGTCCATTCATATGAAAAGTGACAACAGCTACTAGGACTTTTACTGTTAACATTTATCTTGGGGGCTGGGGGAGTTGAATAATCACTCATGTGAGCAACTCCTACAGAAACATGTCTCAATATGCCCTTCATAGGCTTGTGTTCTCTTCCTGGTTCTTTGAACATTTGGTTCTACATATTTTGTTCTGAACAACAATCCTCTCAGATTTGGTAGTGACTGTATTTTTTAAAAAAAAAACTTTCAGGCAGCAAGCATGGACAAAGCAAGCTATAACTGGCAGTTGTGGCATTGGAACCATTAGACTCAAAAGCTGGTAGAAGATTACATGTACAAAAGGAATACAATTTTTCCTTCTGAAATTTGCAAAGGGAAGACATGAAATGAAATGATGCCTTGTACTGTCAGCTGCATATTCCCTTATAAAGGATCCTAAACATACAGCTGGGCATTCACAGAATCATAGAGTTGGAAGGGATCCCGAGGATCATCTAGTCCAACCCCCTGCAGTGCAGGGAATCAGAATCAGAATAATATTTATTTGCATCAGCCACTAGCCATAGCAATAACATAGAATAAACGTACTGAAGATAGTTGTAAAAGCTTAACTATCCAAAATAAATTTGCAATGCTGGGATTTTTTGCCCAACGTGGGGCTTGAACCCATGAACCTGAGATTAAGGGTCTCATGCTCTACTGACTGAGCTATCTCAGGCATTTGACCAGTCCCATAATGGTCACAATAAAGTTACAGCAGGAGGTCAAATGCTAATCAACAAGTCTGACACTTAGATGGCCCTTACAGTGGTATCTTGGGTTACAGATGCTTCAGGTTACATACGCTTCAGGTTACAGACTCCGCTAACCCAGAAATAGTACCTCAGGTTAAGAACTTTGCTTCAGGATGAGAACAGAAACCGCGCCACAGCAGCGCCAGGCCCCATTAGCTAAAGTGGAGCATCAACAGTTTCAGGTTAAGAACGGACCTCCGGAATGAATTAAGTTCTTAACTAGAGGTACCACTGTACTATGAAACAATGACATCAACTTTTAAAAAATGTGATATATTATTTTAATTCTGCCCCTCCTCCACGGGACCCACATTATCATGCATACTACCCATTCCCCATTATTCTCCTTGGAACAGCCCTGTGAAGCCGACCGTGCAAACTGTGTGCAACTAACCCAACATCACACCATAAGCTTCATCATTGAATGGGGAACTGAACCTGGATCTTTCCAGTCCCAGTGGCTTCTGTAATTGATGGCAGCTTACTCACAGAACCTTGTGTGCCTGTTTGGAAATGCCTGCAGTTACATCTGGTAGCCAAGGGGGTACATTTTTCCATGCGCCTAGGTCTAGCCCCCCCCCCCCCCCAAATAGGGCTAGGGAGCTGAAATAAAACTGTGAGCTTCTACACCTTTATTCAATGCTAGTCATACTCAGAACAGCCCCACTGAAATAAGCTGACTTAAATAACTGACGTCCACTGGTTTCAATGGGTCTACTCAGAGTATGACTCAGCTGGATATCGCTCAGTGGCTTACTTCAAATATCTGAGTATTTAACATGGTTAATTGTCCAACAGATCGATCCTATTCCTAAACTACAGCTTTTGTGGGATTCAGTATCCAGGTTTAAACAAACAGTTGTTAAAACAGGGCTGCAACTTTGGGAAAGTAAGGCAGAAGTACCCACATTAAAAGATGTACAATAGGTGGAAATTAAATAGCTGCATCTTTCTCCACCCTATACTGTACATGCAATGATTTATTTGGGGCGGGGGGGGGGGGGAGAAGAGCTGTTCACATCAAATTTGGCTGTCACCTATGCTAAGGTAATGCTATATATTTTTAAAATGTTTTTATATTATTGTAAACCCCTGTGATATATATTTATGATACAGCGGTATATTTTTATTTTAATAAGCAAACAAATAAACAACAGAAAATGTTATTTACCCCAACCAATTTGCAGGTGAATATACAAGGAAGAATCAAAAATAGAAATGAACTGTAAGTGTTCGGTTTTCAGATAATGCGAGACTTTTGGATCTCTGCTAATCAGCAACCTCCCAATTGGCCAGTCCACCCAGTAAAAGTGGTACGCAACAACATTAAGTTGCGAGCTTGCATCCAACACGCAGCCAACTGCACGAATTAACAGTTGACCAGGAAGCCATCCTAAATACGTTTTATTCAGAAGTTTAACTGATTCACCGGGGATTTACTTCCAAGTACTGAGGAGACCAATCTCCAAACCACCACAGCGCCATGCAGCTCAGTGGGGTGAACCCCCAGCTGATCGCCCTCCCCCGCCTTTTCTCAACCAATCTTACCGTTACTGTCGCGAGATTAAAGTGGGGGGAGGGTAGGGGAGAGAGAGGAAGGAAAGAAAGAAAGAAAGAAAGAAAGAAAGAGAGAGAGAGAGAGAGAGAGAGAGAGAGAGAGAGAAGGTATATGCCACTCTAGGCTCCTGAGAGGAACAGCGAGGCATTAAACCGGCAATAACAAACATTTTTAAGGATGCAGCCTTATAAATGGTAATGAAACTACAAGAACAGTAAATAGCAACCTCGATTTTACTTCTTTGGGAGCTGCCCTCCGTCCTTTCCTGCTACCCGCCCCACGTGGTTATCTCCTTCCAAGTTCTTATTATTTATTCTTATTAGCTGAACTTATCAGTCGCTTGTCACCCAAGGTCTCCAAGAGACTTACACTGAAATATCTATATGCATAAATATATTACACCACACAAATCTCTACGGATGCACAAAAGTAATCCTTGCCTGCCTTCCTTCCTCCGCTCGCCTCCGAGGCTACTTCAGCGCGCTTGCCGGGTTTAACGGCCCAGCGAGCGCCGTTTGCACCCGCCGAGAAAAGTCCCTGCGAAGATCCCACCAGACACTGCACAGCGACGCTTCCGGGAAATCCCACCACGTGGGAGCCTCATGGGGGCGGCCATGATGCCGTGACGTCATCCCCCAGCGCCGGGCTTCAGAACTTTTATCAGGCTGCATGCTGGCTGCCTCTCCAGCATTCGGGAAGGCTGCGGTTGCTGCGTTGGGGCGGTCGTGTTTCAATGGGAAGGGTGGGGGAAAGCACAGGATGAGGCATCCGATTCTGCTGGTTGTTGTTATCCGATGGTCGGTTTAGATCAGCGTTATTGCTCTGGTATAAGTTGAGTGGAGTTTTGGAGGAGTTATGTTATCAGGAAGGGCTCTTCCCCACCCCCGTTGCTTAATTATGGCTGTTTTATTTTATTTATTATTTATTTATTTTATCCTCAGAGAATGTTCAGCACTTCATTAGCTCGAGTAACCAAGGCATAAAGGTAAAGGGACCCCTCACCATTAGGCCCCCATTAGGTCCAGTCATGACTGACTCTGGGGTTGCGGCGCTCATCTCGCTTTATTGGCCGAGGGAGCCGGCGTACAGCTTCCGGGTCATGTAGCCAGCATGACTAACCAGAGCAGCGCACGGAAACGCCGTTTACCTTCCCGGCGGAGTGGTACCTATTTATCTACTTGCACTTTGCACTGCTAGGTTAGCAGGAGCAGGGACCGAGCAATGTGAGCAAGTTCTAGGCTCTGTGGTTTAACCCACAGCGCCACCCGCGTCCCTCTCAGCTAATCACAGATTAACAGGAGGATGATATTGCACGCTTTCTGAGCACTTATGCTCTCATGCCCATAGTCTTGGTCTGAATCGTTTGGCCCTGTATTTTTTCTCGTTAAAAGTTGCTGAAGTCTCTTCACCTTGTATTGTTGTTGTTACTACTGCTACTTTTAAAATTGATTTTACTAATTATTGAAAAGGAGGGGACGATGTTGGAGCCAGCCAGTCCAGTGGTGCTTAGCATAGCATAGGAAAAAGACACAATGAGGCAGCGTGTATTTTCATAATGCTGGAGAGCTGCTCCTTCCAGCCTTTCTCCTCCGGCAACTTTTTATTATCTCCTTTGTTCTCCCAGCCGCATGGCCGTTTTTTCAAAGTCTCCTGTTACCTCATCCGGTCAAGGCTTGACACTCCCCTCTCCGTATAAGGTAATCATTGCCCAGAGGAATGTCAGGGGACCCCTGCAGTATTTACAAGCCTCTGCCTTAGCTGTATGACTCCCACATGCCCTCTTTCTTTATTTTATTATATCGAGTGCGATAAGCGACTCTTGTAAGGGCGGGAGCGGGCCGCGGACCGGACAACAATGCAGTACACATAGAAATTAAGGAAAGAATACATTGAATACATCAACACAAAATAATGCAAATAACTACTATAATGATCACTAAAATTAATAAATGTCGAAGCCAACTTCCATCCGGAAGCCAAGAATATAAGAATTCTGATTCCAAGCTGCATGGTAGGCTTCCTTTCTAGTTTTTTAACCATGCACTCGTGTCACTCCTACAGCTCTGAGATTGGTCACTGTATGTTCCTGTAAGAGAACAAGAGCTATTAAACATGAATTTCAATGTATATTGACAGTTTGGATATATGCCCCATGATTCTTTCCCCTCTCTAATTTGAAAACAAATGGAGGCAGGCTCATGGGGGGTCAATTGTACTGGAGGCCAAAAAGTTTGCTTAGGGGATATAATATTTGTAAATCGAAAGGATCCACCATGAAGCATTAAGCCTGAATGATGGGCAAAAGGGGGCATGTGCATACATAACCAACATTTAGAACATTTAGAAGCATGCAATAAATTGGTAAACCTAATCATATATTGTACAAAAATATTATCCCTCCATATCTTATGATAATTTTCTCCCCTAAAAGTCTTATTCAACAAAGCTGTTCTTATAGTTCGAGAGTGGCTGAGCCGTGGATGCTGCCAGCCAGAGTAGGATTCTGACGACTGCGGCTTGCCAGCTGATAAGGTGAAATATGGTGGTTTCAACTGGACTGGGTCGTCTGCTTCTCTTCCTTGTATAATGGTGCAGGAAAGGATGGCAAGGCAAATGATGAGGAAGGCAAACACTGCCAGATGCAGTTCGTGTGTAGCACCTTTAGGTGGCGCATGCGGGAAGGTTTCGATGCTTCATCCACAAAATGTTGACAAAGTGTAGGGGAGTTCCGCATGCCTTGTGGCAGAACAACCCACTGATATCGCTGGGTGGGCTGCAAATTGTTATAAACTGGCAATGTAAAAGCAAACCGTTCCTGTCTGCTGGAGCCAGTGGGATGAAGACAGTTCAATGTGGCCAAAAGTCAATTGTTCAGAAATAAGCTGTTCAGAAACGAGATGGTGCCATTGCTGCGGATTTTTCTTTTGGTGGAGGCCACTCTACCCACACTGAGGTATCAATGATCTTGGTTTGCCACGCTGGAAACGTTGTATCGGTGGCTACAGGCTGGTTTTTATTTTGCGCTGCCGCCAGCAGATGGGCCTTGTGGGTGGCTGTACCTACAGACTGACAAATGCGAAGCATAGCTGCTGTGTCTGTGGCAGGATTGTGTATTATCGGGCGCAACGCAACCTTACAATCCTCATTTGCATTTTCAAAGGCCAATTGTTTGATAATTATTTGCTTGGCTTCAGGATTTTCAATTTGTCTACTCACTGCTGTAATCAGCCTATCCATAAAGGAAGAATATGATTCTCTAGGTTCTTGTCTGATTGAACCCCACCTAGACTGAACACTGGTGGGTTCCGGGATTTTTCTCATTGCTTGTTGAGCAGCAAGAGCAGTATCCCTTAATAAGATCTGCAGCAGTGTAGCTTGTACTGAGGCCTGAGCGAAGGGCCCACGCCCCATCATAGCGTCCATTACATCTGCGAGGGTAAGATTAGGATTATTCCCTCTTGCTTGTTGCAGTAAAGCAGGAGCATAAGCATGACAGGCGATTTCCCATTCATGGGCAAACAATACACCTGCTGATGGGGGTAAAACCGTACGTGCCAAAAGCTTGATGTCATCTGGAACCAACAGCTGGGCTTGAGTTCCTGCTGGAGCACCAGTAGGGGGCACAATAACAGGGAATGCCATGGTATCCTGTGATAAGGAACAGGCAAGTACTGCACGTTGAAAAGGGGTAGCTTGTTCTGCTGCTGAAAGAGCAGGGTCATTTCCAGCCAGACCACTGTATTTTTGCAGGATTGGGTCCTCTGGTGAGGCACTGTAATCTGGAGGTTTGGGGTCTGGGGCTGCTGGCAAAACAAGTGCTGGAACACATGGCATAGCAGCATGCTGAATTAATGAAGCTGAAGGTTGTTTTGGCAATGTAGCCATGGAGATATTTTTTGGTGATAGAGAGCCCATAGCATAACGAATCTTACACCAAGCATTTAAAATTCGAACACTGAAATTGGGGTGTCCATGAAAATATGTTCCAATCTTATCCCATTGCTTTAGTTCCCAAGTCCCATTTGCAGCAAAGCAGGGGCAATGCTCATCGATGGCTTGAATGAGCTGTATCAAATCGCCATCAGGGACTTCCAATTTGTTGGAGGAGAGGAGAAATTTTAAGTCCTTTAAAAATTTCTGTTGCGGAAATGACAGGGAACTGCCCATATTTCTAAAATTAATATAATAGGGATCGACTCACCAGGGATCCGTAGATGAATTCAGCGCTGATTAGCCCTTTCCGGGCGGGGTGAGTCGATGATCGAGAAGCCTCTTATGGTTTCCTTTGAAGTTTGAAGTCAGCGTCCCACTGCTTCCTTTCTTTAGCCTTTGAAGTCCGTCTCAACTGCTTTCTTCAGTCAGCCTCCTTTCTTTTAAGTTTTCCTCTTCTTTTAATTGAGCCTCAGAGATGGCACCACTTGTTGGAGCCAGCCAGTCCAGTGGTGCTTAGCATAGCATAGGAAAAAGACACAATGAGGCAGCGTGTATTTTCATAATGCTGGAGAGCTGCTCCTTCGAGCCTTTCTCCTCCGGCAACTTTTTATTATCTCCTTTGTTCTCCCAGCCGCATGGCCGTTTTTTCAAAGTCTCCTGTTACCTCATCCGGTCAAGGCTTGACACTCCCCTCTCCGTATAAGGTAATCATTGCCCAGAGGAATGTCAGGGGACCCCTGCAGTATTTACAAGCCTCTGCCTTAGCTGTATGACTCCCACAGGACGAGAAATGGCATCCAGCAAACATTCTCCCTCCGCCCAAGCCCATTTCACAATTTTATTTTTTTAACAATGTCTTATATAGAATAGCAAATTGAAGCAGTAAAAATGTCAAAGCATATTCAATAAAATATCATTATTTTCCTAAATTCTCCATTTTCTTAATGTTATGTTACCGTCTTTCACTTGCCCATTTTTCCATAAATGCCAGATTCAAATCTTGTGCATAACAAGCTTTGAATAAATCCACATCCATCTACTGTTACTTGTCCTTCACCAAAAGGTCCAATTCTTGCCATTTTAAAATGCGATATTAAAAACAGTTTAAATCAAATTAGTCACAAGAATATGGCAGGTTCTGGGGGGAAACCATACATAGCTCAACAGTAGAACATATGCTTTGACTACAGGCTCAATTCTGCCTTTCCACCTAGGGGGGAAAAACAGGTTGTAGGTGCTGGGAAAGATCTTTTTCAGGGACACTGGTGAGTAGCTGATAGGCAGAGTAGCAAATATCAGGCTTAATGGACGAATAGTCTGACTTGATTTGGACAGCTTCCTAACTGCATATTGTGCATTGAATTCATTTATGGTGCTGGCTGGGCTTTGCAGAGGAGTAGAACTACTGTGGCATCTGCAGCCCTCCTGCTCAGGATGGATATGGCAAAAGTGCAGGCAGGATTATATAGGCCTGGATTAGATCTAATACTGTCAAGTGATAGCAGTGGAAACAGCTTGGTTGCCCCAGATTCCAGGAATGCCCTTTGGTTGGTTTGTTTTCTTGCAGATAGCTATCCCAACTTCAGCTGGTGGGGAGTCAACTGGGAGAGGTGGGCAGATAAACCTCACTACCTAATCCACCAGCATCCTGTCTAGTGCTAAGTGTGTGTGCATTGCTTTGCTATTGCTCGATCATGGGCTTAAAGCCCACATGAGAGGGTTGAGGAGCATCACAGACCAGTCTTGGCTCCTGCTAATAAACTTGGCTGCTACATCTCCACCTTAACAACCATATATTGGGTGACCATGTGCAGGAGCCCTGTGCATGTACCAATGCACATCACATTTCTCCATCTGAGAAAGGACTCTGACTCAGAATACCATCCTTACACAGAAGAGCTGTGAGTGCCTGTGTCAGTAGAGTCATACCTCGGGTTACAGGTGCTTCGGGTTGTGCACTGTGCCAAACCCAGAAGTACCAGAACGATTACTTCTGGGTTTCGGTGCTTGCGCATGTGCAGAAGTGCTAAATTGCGACCCGTGTGGGTCGCAGGTTGCAAACACTGCGGGTTGCAAAAGTGCCTTCCGCACGGATCACGTTCGCAACCCAAGTGTCCACAAGTCACCCTTCTCATGGTTGCTTCACGTGTGGCTGGTGGTGTGTCTGGCCTGCTAGCCTCCTGACACTTTGGACGGACATGTGATGGGCTGATGGAGCAGCAGTTCTTACCTGTAATCAGAGTTCTACTGAGTCAAGCGGCTGCCAAAGGCCAATCTAGTCCAGCATCCTGCTCTCACAGTGGCCAGCCAGATGTTTTTGGGAATCCCCCAAGCAGGACATGAATGCAATAGCAGTCTCCCCCATCAATAGCCTTGGACAGATGTGAATGTGAAGATGCATTTCCTGGAATTCTCTTTTCTGCCCAGCTGTTATGGGAGCAGCCCCATCTTCCGCTGCATCCAGTAACCTTAAAATAGTCCTCACCACACTGATAGAATTAAGGAACAGGGAGTGCAGAACTCCTTTGGAGTGCTGTGCACTTAAATCATTTCCCTTTAAGTGTCTGCTGTTCTGACCCAGCAAGGCTGTTAATGTTCTTAATACAATGGCTGTATGGATTTGAATGTCACTTCAAGCTTCACCTAAGAAAGAACCATGTTATTTTCTCTTACTTTTCCTATTGTTCTCCTCCTCTTGCCCTCCCCGCACCTCCGGTGTTTTTCACTGAGAGAAGGGGCATGTGGAGAGTAACATGATGAGCGCGGGGGGGGGGGGTGAGTTCCAAGTAGCTAAAGTGCACTGCCAGAAGACACAGCATGCTATTTTCTCCTGTGCGATCGAGAGCATTTTGCAGGTTGATCTTGGCAAAAAAAATAATGAACGGCTTAAATTATACACCAGAAACAATGGAGAGTTTTTGAGTTAAGCATGAAGAGAGACAGATGGCCGGAACAGCTTCTCTTATACTGTGACACATAGGCAGAGACAGCAAACAGGAGATTTCTGGAAGGGAAAGGATGGGGCCAGACAGTGAAATGCAATTATTGCAATAATTAGTATGATTTCATCTCTCTAAGACTATCTCCAGTTGTTTCTCAGTCATTAAGGTGTTTCAAAAATATTCCTTGATGCATCCGTATTAGTAAAGAGAGGCTGAAAAGCAGCACCTTGAAACCATTTTCTGTCCTTGGAAATCATTACTATACATTACCTCAGAGGCACAGGCATAAGGAGATTGAACTACTCTGCCAACTCCTTAGGCTTTGAGGAGGACTGTTCAGGTGGCTTCTGCAACTGTGCCTTTAACAGATGCTTGATCTTCAGGGATTGTGCTTTTCAGAGCAGGAGAAAGATTTTATCATCTGCTAATAGCTACAGATCAAGCTGCTGTTACAGTAGGGTAGCCATGTGTCCAACTTTACAGCCCTCTATTTCAAGGGAGGTCAAGAAGTCCCTATGAAGGGCTCTCTGATCCTAGGTAAAGGTAAAGGGACCCCTGACCATTAGGTCCAGTCGTGACCGACTCTGGGGTTGCAGCGCTCATCTTGCTTTACTGGCCGAGGGAGCCGGCGTACACCTTCCGGGTCATGTAGCCAGCATGACTAAGCCGCTTCTGGCAAACCAGAGCAACGCACGGAAACGCTGTTTACCTTCCTGCCGGAGCGGTACCTATTAATCTACTTGCACTTTGACGTGCTTTCAAACTGCTAGGTTGGCAGGAGCTGGGACCAAGTAACGGGAGCTCATCCTGTCCCGGGATTCGAACCGCTGACCTTCTGATCGGCAAGCCCTAGGCTCTGTGGTAGTCCAGTTTAAAAATAAAAAACTAGAGAAAGAGGAGCAGGGGCTTTGAAGATGCCCATCAGCCATTAGCATCCGGATAGGAGACTGAGCAGGCCCACAAGCCACTATCTTCTCAGTTATGGTGAGATGTGTTTCTAGTAATTTTTATAGTATTTTTTTATAAATGTGCATCTATAAATGTAAATTAGACTATGCAAGGTTTACGCTAAATTTTTTGGACGCCTTTTTGTGTGATGCATCCCCCCCCCCCCCTTTTGGCAACACATAAGTTGCCCTATGTTACAGGCACAGCTGCAGAAGCCATTGGAAAAATTGGGAACACTATTAAAATCTATCATGACAAAG
>NW_028153380.1:0-3000 GCF_964106915.1 Podarcis gaigeae
TGGGGATGTCCAAGGTTTTCCCCTCCGTTAGGAAGGCCCCATTAAAGCGCCCAGAGATGGCAAAGAACTGTACAATAACGGATCAGTGTGGCCAATAGACCACAGCAAAATTCATAGAGCACATACTGGCTTTGTTTGGGGAGCTTGCACAGACCCCATGCCTGAGATAATCCTTTCCTCATACATGAGATTCCTTCCTATTGTGTGCAAAGCTATTTCTCTGGTTTATCTAGATTTAGTGCTCAACATGGTTTCATTTTTGTGAGTTATTGGTAGTGCACACCTACAGGCCTGCCTCATTCCTCCTGAGAGTTAGATGCGGTTCTGCATTCCAAGGATGTTGGGTATAGACTCTGCTTCTGCAGGAGCAATTCAGGCCTAGCCCCTTGGCAAAGAGCCAGCTGTCAAGTCCCTGGTTAAATGGACTGTGTTAACTTTTTATCTTTCAGGAGGGAGGGGGAAGGAGGAAATGAAGTGAGAATGCTTTAGGTTACATCACTAGGGGGACAACTGCCTTGTTAGACAGCTGTCAGGAACACAGATTCCAGGAAAGCTGAAAGCTACAGCCCACACAATCCTTTCAGGAGCTTTACAGTAACTTGCAAAGCTCAGTGGGTTAGCTTGTGTGGTTACATAACGCCTCCCCCCCCCCCATCCTGAAATACTGAATTAGTTTTGCTGGGAAGTAATTGGGCTGACAGCCCTGTGCCGCTACCACCACCCGCCCCTCAGCATTTATATTTTCCACACAGGTATTGCCTAGAATGGCTGATCTTCATTTCCAGCACGGTTCTGAGCTACCTTCTCCCCCTGCCAACAGAGGCGATGAGAGATTATTTTTATATGTGTATTTCAAGTCTTTTCTTTCCCTCCCGCATCCTAAAATAAAAGAGAGAAATGAATTGGAATCACTGCACACACATGGCTTCCTGTGCAGTTTGGAACAAAGTGAGGAGGCACATGGATCAGCGGGGGGGGGGGGGAATGCAGCTAGGTTGCTTGTGGGGGCAAACTATAACACCCTGCTTGTGGGATTTGCCCTGACTGCCAATCTGCTACTGGGCAAGTTCAGGGTGCTGGTATGAACATTATAAGGCCCTATACTCTCAGGACCAGGTTACCTGAGAGACGGCTTTATCCTTTATTTATTTTTAAGGTAAAGGTAAAGGGACCCCTGACCCTTACGTCCAGTCGTGACCAACTCTGGGATTGCGGCGTTCATCTCACTTTATTGGCTGAGGGAGCCGGCATACAGCTTCCGGGTCATGTGGCCAGCATGACTAGGCCGCTTCTGACGAACCAGAGCAGCGCACGGGAAAGCCGTTTACCTTCCCGCCAGAGCGGTACCTATTTGTCTACTTGCACTTTGACGTGCTTTCGAACTGCTAGGTTGGCAGGAGCAGGGACCAAGCAACGGGAGCTCACTCCGTCGTGGGGATTCAAACCACCGACCTTCCGATTGACAAGCCCAAGCTCTGTAGTTTAGACCACAACGCCACCCGCCTCCCCAGTTTATTTATTATTTATTATTTATTAATATTTATTTTTAAGTTTTTATAAATAATTTGTATTATTTCCTTAAATTGCATAACAGACATATCAGAAGTTTAACAAAAGAGAAAGAATGTTACAAAATCTAGACTGCAACTTGCCTTATTCCTTATACACCTAGTAGATTTCTGTAGTCTGCTGGAGAGTTCCTCTCCTGCAAGTTCCAACGATCTCAGAAGCCCTCCCCACAGTGACTCAGAGCAGGGCTTTTAGGGTGGCTGCCCCTGCTCTGTGGAATTGCATTCCTGTCCAGATACGACAGGCACCCCACTGTCTGCACTTTCTGGAAACAACTGAAGACATTTTTGTTCCAACAAGCTTTCCAAGCTGGATGGGATGAATGGGTCTTTGCTATTTACTTTGTTATTGTTTTAGTCTTGTTTTAAATGCATTTGTTGTTTTTGAGTTTTTAACTGCTTTTAGCAGTTAAAGTGTCACCTTGAGACACTTCTTTAGAAGGCAATTAATAAAAAAAATGTGATGATATTTTAAAAAAATAACCTCCAAGAGAGAAAAACAACTACTGTTCACAAGAAGTGTCAAATTTTATTAGTGTCTGGAATGCTTCGGGAATGATTCATTTCTTAGACACATCAGGAATCAATAAAATTTGGAATTTCTTAAAGAAAAACAGTTGTTTTCTGAAACAAATTTGGCAACAATAACATTTGGTATTGAGCGAAAATAGTGGCTTCTCTGTCTCTCTGTCTTTCTCTGTCTCTCTCATGTCACTGTGAAGTTTGCCATGTGTTTTGTTGTAAAAGAAATCAGAAGTTCCTTTTCATTGTTCCTCATCCTCACAAGCAATGAGGTAGTATTGTTATTGCCATAGGTTATCCAGCTTTTCATCCTGGAAAGCTTTGAGGGGCTGGCAGGGAGAGGGCATGGAAATTTAATTTGGTAATGCTGGATTAGTGTTGCCTTCTCTCCTTTGAGATGTTTGCAGCTGGGAGAAAGCAGTCAGCGTAGACCCCTTCAGCTACCTTTGGAAACAACAACCCTCCAAGCTTTTCTTTTTTAACTGCCATTCCTTGGAGCTGGAATCTCTCGGTCTATTATTGGTTCCACACTTCCCTTCATAGCAGGGGCTCCAGGACCAATATTAAGGAAAAGGGACACAAAATGCTGATCTTGTGTGGGATGGAAGACCAGTATGACAGGGACAGCTAGGGTTGAAGGGTTGAAGGGTGGGAGGGTTGTGTGTAATATGTGGCCTTGGCAGCCACTGTGGCCATGGCTTGGTTGACTCATTTTCTGGTTCCTGGAAACACTCTTGCTTTCAGCCATTTCTTCACTTAACTCATGTATCCTCTGTGGGCATTAAATGTGAAGGAGGGTCCCTGCTGGATCAGACCCAAAGGCATGCCCAGTCCAATATCCTGCTTCCTGCAGGGGTCAGCGGGATGCCTCCAGGAAAACCAACAAGCTGTGAAGGCAACAGCCCTCACC
>NW_028153379.1:0-24055 GCF_964106915.1 Podarcis gaigeae
CTTTCGTGTGCATGCACGAAAGCTCATACCAAGAACTGACTTAGTTGGTCTTTAAGGTGCTACTGGAAGGATTTTTTTTTGTTTGTTTTGTCTACAGAGGCAATAAGGCTTCTGAATATCAGCAGCAGGAGCGGAGAGCGCGTTTGTGTTCAGGTCCCGCATGCGAGTTTGTATCAGGCGCCTGGTTGGCCACTGTGCGAACAGGATGCTGGACTAGATCGCCGTATGTTCAAAGAAAGAACAAAAAGTCCTCATGGATGGCGGCCAATCCACGACAGGTTATGCCGCTGCACCATGCGTTAGTCTTCAGGTGCCGCAGGATCGCTGCTGCTGCTGCTGCTGCTGCTCTGGGAGCTGCCACGAATCTAGGAAGAAGCAAGCCATAGGAAGACCCTTTTAACTTATCTGCCCCTTCACTGCTTCCGTATACCGTCCGCGTCACTTTCAGACGTGCGCCGGACAGGGAGGGCGGCAGCTCCAGGCGCGGCGAGCGGTTTCCAAGCGCTGCCTTTCCTCCGCCTGGAATCCCTCTGGATCTGTTCTGTTCGATCGAGCCAGGCATTTCGCCACCGGCGCGGCTATATCTGTGCCCGCCTCCCAACCTCTCCCCCCCCCCCTTCCACCTCGGCCTTGGAAAAAGCAATACTTTGACGCAGACGGGGCTGCTGATATGTCAAGGTTAATTCGCGCGCTCGGCCAACGGCTTCGCTGCGAGGATTCCCCGCCCGCGGCCCTTGGAGCCTCCCCGCTTCACAATTAGCTGGTCCCGAGGAGAAGGAGAGCGGGGACCCGCCTGCAAACTTTTCGCGCGGCCCTGCACCTGCGCGCGCCCCTAAAGTGGGGCCCGCGCCGGGCTGCAGCCCGCCTTGCGCGATAGCGCCTCATCCCAGCCACGCGCTACTCAGAAGCAAGCGCCGTCCAAGTTCAGCGGGGCTTCCTCGCGGGTAGCCGCTTATAGGGCGGCAAGCCCGGCTTCGACGCCTCGAGGCAGGGCCCGGGGCAGCTGCAGTAGCAGCAGGAAGAGGTTTGGACGCGGCTCTAACTGGCCACGAGGCGAGCTTCCTTTCCCCACAAGCAGCCCCAGGGTAGCTGGCCCTGCCCCGCCGCACCTGCTGCGAACACGTTGCGCGCCAGGGAGAGAGAAAAAGTTCAAGCAGCGACCGAAGAGTTTCCCTTCTTTCTTTTCCTCCCCCCTCATCTGGCGAGTCCGGCTTCTCCAGGCATTTCCGGGTTGGGGGGGAAAAAGAGAAAAGCCTCTCTCTGTTTCTTTTCTGTTTGCACATCGATCCCAACTCTTTGGACTGCTGGGCTTTTGTTTAACATCAGCGAAGGAAAAGAAATTTCCCCCTCCCTTCTGCGTCTCTTCTCAGGTGCCTTCAGGATCAGAGGTATAAGGTAACGCCGGGAGCGAGCGGAAACTTCGGGTCCCTCCCCCTTTCTGAGAAGATAGCTATTAGGGTCTTGGGGGCCGTTTCTCTCGACCTACGTCTCACACGCATATCCAGGTGAGTTTGTGCTGCACCTCACCTGGCTAACGCGGCTTCCCCTCGGAAAGGAACCACTCTTCCCACCTGTAGCCCCATCTGTGGTCTGCCTTGACCTGCGGACAGGTAGCTGGGAGGCGACGCCCCCGAAAGGCTTGCCGATAATGGCCATTGGAAGGAACGCGTCGGTATTACTTGCGAAAGGATGTGATTATTCAGCTGTAGAAGGCTTCATTTTGAGGTATCCGGAGCCTTCAGTGGCTCGAATGCGTCCTAATCGGCTGACAGAAAATTCCACGAAAGCTTATGGTGTTGGGCCACCCACCTCACTTACTTACCTGGCTCCTCTCCCCGATGAGATTTCTAGAGAGTCAGCTGTTTTCATTCTCTTTTAGCAAACACGTTAAAGATTCTTGTGGCATCTTAGGTGTGTTAATAAACGCTAACAAACTGATAATGACGTTTTGTGAACACAGAGCCACTTCTTCAGTGCAATCTTAGACGATAAGATGGTGACTTTATTTAGTTATTTTGTTTATAACCACATTTTAAAAACTAAAATGTGTAATGTGGTTCTTTAGCAAAGCCCTCCTGAACCTGCTATCTTAAAAAAAAAATCCGCTGGCATAGTTCTTGTGCAGTGGCAGGAAGAATTTCATCAGGTGGAGCTGCAATGGATGCGGTTCAGTGCTGAGAAAACTGCAGGTGTCAAACTCTTACTTTGTTCTTCACTGCAGTTGTTGCCTCTCAAGAGTTGCCTGAGACACTGAAGTTTGGCAGGTGGTGCTTTTCCTGGTGTGGAAAGAAACATGATGGGAAATGTGTTGCCTGCTAAAGTTAAGCGTAAAGGCATATGAGCAAGACCACAAAGGGGTTTGTGTGCGTGTTTAAGATTACAGCGGTACCTCAGGTTACATACACCTCTGGTTACAAACACTTCAGATTACAGACTCTGCTAACCTGGAAGTAGTACCTTGGGTTAAGAACTTTGCCCCAGGATGAAAACAGAAATTGCGTGGCAGCAGTGGCGGGAGGCCCCATTAGCTAAAGTGGTACCTCAGGTTAAGAACAGTTTCAGGTTAAGTACGGACCTCCGGAACAAATTAAGTTCGTAACCAGAGGTAGCACTGTATAGTCCTAAGAGTATTGTCATGGGTGCTAGCATGCGTCCCCATTGTGTTGCTACATCATCTTCCTATAAGAGATTCTTCAACCCTTAGTGCATTGCAGACAGAAATATAACAGGTACAGTTTCCCCCATCACTGTAGTGTTTAATTTCTGCTGCTTATGTCACTGTTATGGGCACAGAACCTTAACAATGACCCAGTTAATGACCTCTGATGCAACCACTCTTATCAGTAATAACTTATGACTCATTTCAATGAGGAATTAGAAATTCTTGTCTTGGCATCTTAAGCACCGTAGGAGTAATTATCAGTTGTTGTAACAGCTGCAGTGATTGATTGTGATTAGATATCTGACACAAGGTGCTCACAGGCGTCTCTGTTGCTCTCCTGTACAGGTAGAAAAGTGGAGCCTTTCACAAATTCTGCTCTTCGAGTTGAGATTTGAACCCAGGGCTCAAGGTGGTAAGTCCCATGTAACTTTTACACAGATCTGCTCATAGTATTATATAGTTGCCTGTGGGTAGGTTCAACTTTCTTGTAGGTGTGTTGTTGCTGCAGCTGTAGAAACTCAACTGCTGCATGCTTGGTGTCTGGAACAAGGGCAGTTTTAGGCCCTTAAGGAATGAGGGTAATTAGGAATTGGGATTGCAGATAGATGGACCAAAGGAGTAGCAGAATGAACAGCTACTTGGAGCATAGAAAGACGCTCCAAATTTCCATGAGCCATCTTTCTTCTCTCTGTTACCACATGGGATGGGGATTCTTAACAAATGAAAAGAGGACAATGTAATTTTGAGACCAAAGGATGGAAAAATCAGTGTATCAATTAAGACAGGTTCCTATTTGCGTAAGACCTATTATCAAGAACAGAAACTTTGTGCTGTTTAAATTGTCTTGTATAGCAGGAGACATTGTTTTGTTGGCACAGTATTTCCCTCTCCCCCCCCCCCCATTGCAATTTTAAGCATACTTGTAGGAAGTGTCCCATCAGGTTGAGTACTTGGGTGTGGAAGTTGAAGAATGGGATAGAGATAATAAATTATTGTTTCATTTATTCAGTAGCATTTGCTTCCTGGAAAGTGTGCCCTGCTTGCAGCTTTAACTGAACTGTAAATAACATGCAGGAACCAATCCAAATCAATCATGCTTAAAAGCATTGACTTGATAGAGCATGATTAACTTTATGTTGAATTATGGTGGTGTTGATGTGGAGTTTGTTTTGCTGACATTCCATGGTTTGGAGAAAGCTCTTCGAGGCCATTGTCACAGGTGTGGATTGTTAGTTTACCTGCAAATCCCAGCTCCTTTAAAGTAAATTTATTTGAACTGATAAGCACTTCCAGAAGGAAACTTAGGAAGCATGAGTGTAATGTTCACATGGAATGGATGAGGCCTTGCACTTGCAATATTTTTTCTTCTTCTTATTCCTCTTCTATGTCCTTGCTCTGGATAACTAGCTCGATATGCTGAGAAGAATGTCAGCATCCTCACCTGTATGCAATAGTATTTCTGTTGTGAAGTTCTTTGGATCAAATAAGCCAAGACTGAGTGTTATGTACAAATACTGTATCTCCCCCATAGGTTAAAAAATAGGAAAGAATGAATAATGTATATAGTGTAGCAAAGGGAAACAAAGCCTATTATTACTCAATTAGTTGTAAATTAACATAGTGATCAGATGTGCTCCATTGTTAAGAAAATATATGCCAAAGTATCAGTTAAATAAAAACTAACTTTTATCAGCCTTTTTCTTGATGATTTAAATCACTACAGCCTGGTTGGGCTTTAGATATTGTTAAGGGGGAGAGAGAAAAAATGGCTGAGCTGTCAGAGCATTCAGGTATGAGCTTGGCACACCCAACTGGAAGACCAACTTCAAAGACCTGTAGTGAGTTTTTGACGCTGTTTTTTCTGCCCCATTAAGCACTCCATATCTTGTCATGGCATCAGTCCTGTGAGTTCTTAGTGACATTTTCATTCTGTGTGCTACACGTTCTGACTGCCTGATCCTCTGCACCAAATACAAAGTCGGCCAATCACTGAGGTCACACAACCCCCAAATGACACCACTTGAACTTGTGTAATAACAATTCTCAGTGGCTGCCACTCTGTTGCATCAATTCTTTGCAGGTGCGCCTGCTTCCATTGTGCACGTGGCACTCCTCTACCCTCTTGCATGACGTTGCCCATTCCAGTGAAGTAAATGGGAAGATGTGTTGACACTGGGAGTTGTGTTCATTGGAGCCCAAATGGCTCCTGGACTGGTGCTCATGTGATTTTGATAGCAGTTGTCATGAGTTTTCTCTTGGGTTACTGGTATAATAAAGCTTGACTTTTTTACTGTTAGATCTGGGTTCTCCTGCTGCCCAGTCTGCCTAGCGTGATGAGTTTTCACTCAATCCAGGTGTGAAGTGTTTGACAGCAGCTCTCCCTTCGTAACCTATTATAGCGGTTCATTCCAAAGAGTGTGACATGACTCATGGGCGGTGGAGAACTGTGCAACAGAACACTTTAATGGATGCTCTGGGGGAAGGGTGTGGCTATGTTGAGCTAGAAGAAGTGCAATGGTTTTGTTGGTTCTCTGCTAGATAGATTCATGGTTTAACTTGCTATAATGCAGCTTTGTATATGTGTCCCCATATTGCAGCTTTTGTTAGTGCTTGTTCCTTTTTAAAGGATAAAAGCCACTTCTCCATGACCATATTAAAGACTTCTTCTTACAGAAAACTGAGAATTTTTAGATTTGTGAGAGTGCTGAGAATGTGATTGGGGATCAGAGCCCTACATTCATATGCTTCCAAACGGAACATGGATATAGGGGGTAAATATTGTCTTTGAGGACTGTTTTGCAGACCCATCAGCTGACCAGTCAGGAAATTGAAGGGATTAATCCTGTATATCTATTATTTGAAGTTGAAAGGGAGCATCAAAGTGCAGATAATTTAATTTCCTTCCAGAGACCCTTTTCATGTCACTGGATGATTCTCTGCCCGCATGTTACATTAATAAAATGGACAAAGGGTGAGAGCATATTCTTTTCAACATTAAATGGAAGCAAATGAGCTCCTTGATGAAGAGAAGAGAGAAACAAGCACTTGTTATTTTTCAAGGAAAACCGACCAAAATCCATTTGCCGAAGAGATTATATTTGCATGTGTGGCCTGTTTTGAGTTCCTGAGATTCATATACAGTATTTGCATGCATCTCATTGAACTCATATTTCCTGCTTGGTTTTCTTGTTCTGTTCTACCCCCCCCCCCCCATGCTCCCCATGCTCTCAATAAAACCATTTCTTTTCAGCTGTACATGAGGGAGAGTAATGACATTGCAGCTTGGATTAACTTTGAATAGTGACCTAAGAATCTTGAGTACAAGCCCCATTCCCAAGTATGCTTACAACACAGTTGCCCACCAGGACTTGATTCTCCCTACAGAGGAACATTCTGAGCAGGCTGCCACAAGAAGTCCAAAAGTATATGAGGCAGAAATTATAGGGACTTGAGATATCAGAGTTGTTTCAGGAAATACTGCCTTGGGGCAGGAAGTTCAATTAAAGGACCACTAGGTATTCTACCAATTCCATGCTCTTGGAGACAACGAGGGTATGTGTGATGTTCGAAACCTAGGCCTAGCTCACACAAACAGTGGTGGTAAAATGATTCCTAGACTACATCCTAGACTCCTGGGGATCTCATGCAATCTTTGGCATTTACACGTTAGTCCACTTCCTCAGACACTTAACTGTAAGAGAAATCTTCTTGCAGCAGCTAATATTCTAGCTTTACAGCAGGTGCTACTGAAGGATGCAAATCTGGCCAGAACATGATGTCAAGTGGTGTGTTTTGCATATTGTATACCTCCCAATGGATACTTTGGATTCATGCAAAACCAAGATAAAGCAATAATTCTATGATCCTTGGAAACAAGTGTGTGTGTGTGTGTGTGTGTGTGTGTGTGTAAATACATACAGTGCTTTTTTCTGGGGGGACACAGCATACCCCTAAACATTTTGTGAATCTAAATTTGGCCTCATTGAAGGGCAGTATTTTAATATGAGCAGGAAAATGAGAGTCCCCTTAAACTATTTTTTTAAGAAAAAAAAAGCACTGCACACACAGAGATAGAGATGTGGATGCATTTTATAGTTCTATATATCTGCATGCAATCCATAGGGGGTTGAGAAAAGCTTGTTCTTCTCAGCTTTTTCAAGATCACCAGCTCCCATTTGACTTAGCAATGTACGGTTTTACCTTTGCTCTTCCTGTGTGATCTTTGATTCTTAGAAGGGATTTCTGCAATGATTTGTGTTCCGTAAATGGCCTTGTTTCAGTCACCTCCATGACCCTAAAAGTGTTTTTAAAAATCCATTCAGGCTTCAGTTAAAATCTTGAAGCAGCTAATAAGGAAAGAGGAAATAAACTCCACAGGCAGCCAAGGCACTCCTACCTGAACTCATATATTTCTCCTGGTATTGGTATGTCAAAGTTTGTTTTTGCTGGGTAAATATTATCTTTGAGGGCTGCTTTGCAGGCCCATCGGGTGACCAGTTGAGGAGGAGGTAAAGGGCATTAAACAATGCTGCTTAGAACTCCCAGTGATCCTGTCAAGTGGCTCCGGTGCTGTGTCCTTTCTCATGGCCCTGTGATAAAGCCTTGTGCTCCTTGATAGTTGCTGCTGTGGCAAAGGCCAGCTTTGCCTTGGCTTGCAGCCCTAAACGGCTGCTTTTCAAAACAAACAGCATCCTACCGTGACATTTCCAACAGGCTGGGGTGGCTTTTTGTTTCCTCTGTTTCTGTGCAGTTGAAAACAAGCATATGGCAACAGGCAATTACAGGACACTGAAAAGGGGAGGGGGTGCTTGTAATCGTTGATCCACACTGCTGCAAGAATATGTGCAACTTTATCATTATCAAATGCAAAATGAATAAGTTCCTAAAGCAAGCATAATTGGTACTCCTCCCCTCCCCCTGCTTCCTTGTCCCTCTAGTTTTGCCTACTTATCACATAAAAAATGGCCATCACCAATGCCAGTCTGAGGGCTGCAGCAATTTGTTCAGCCCAAGTGAAAGTTGAGATTTAACTATTGTTTAAATCTCTCCATTCCTAGGCTATCTGGCCTGACTAGAATAAAGCAACAAGGAACAACAAGTAATAGTTTTCCAGGATGCTGTCATTTATCTACAAAGAACAGCTGCCTACGTGAAACAATTCACTCCTTTCCTTTTATCCCTGATATTATTCATGCTTAAATCCTTGTACCTGCTGCTGCTATTAGTATAGCTGTCACCAATGTGTTACGCGGGTTGGTATGCAGGTCTTCTAGTCATGTTATGATTAGTTGGTGGCTCCATGTTGTCCACAGCAATAGGCATGCCACAGGTTCAAAAACCCTACACCAAAAACCCTTGAGCTTGTTCTCACTGCCAGTCGCACTGCAGACTGCTGTTTGCTCCGATTCAGCGGTAAAGGATGGGTTTCCCAGACAAAGCTCTGGGACAAAAGAAAACAGCCACCCTTATTCAGACATGGAGCTTTAAAGCACAGGACCTGTACCTTGAAAGCATAGCATGAAAGGAAGTCTGCATGAGCCCATAGTGCTGCAGGGATTTTGGAATTCCCATATCTGTCCATATTTTTAAGAAGCAGTGAGGAATGGTGTGCGGAGATGATTGACTAGCAGATACGGGCTGCTCTTGCCCAATCTGAACACATTTCGCCTTAGACCACATGCTATACTTGGCATATGTATATATTCCAAGCTGTTTTGTCTGCATGACGTGTTAAAAAGTGTCAGGCAGAAATGCTTACAGGCTCTGCATTTGTTTTAATGAGGTGGAGAGCCAGGAAAGTATGAAGATATTCCAGAGATCTTGAGGGAGATTCCAACAGCACACGGAGGGCACTGGGCCACAGTCTCACTTCCCTCTTCCCACCAGTGGGAAAGCAAGTACATTGGGTTATGATGTGCTAAGCGTGCAGACTTGGGAGTGAGGTCAGTGGTAATCTATAACATATGTGCTTGAGAACGAAGAAAACAGCTCTCAAGAAGGATAGACTCCTTCCAGAAACAGAGTGCTCTAGTTTCTAATGTTAAAACGTTAATCCTCTGAGGTGGGGAAGGGGCATTGGAAAAGCAGGCCTCACCTGGGCACCCCTGCTTGTGTTTTGTTATTGAATTATGTTAAAAGGTTAATCTTTTCAGAAGCCTTATAATCCCCTGAAAGGGTGAGGCTAATACAGCAATAAGCACAGCTTGAGAGAGAGGGTGTGTTGTTTGGAAACCCTCCCTCCTGCTTTTAATTTCCACAAACTATTCATGACCTTTTGAAATCCATCTTAACAGGAGGTTATGAATAGCAAACAAAAGGTTCCCTAAGCAGTGGTCCGCTCCCCCCCTTTACTCCTTTTCACCTACACACAGAAACAAAGGCCAGAAAACTGTCCATTCCGAAAATGGCTTTGAAATACAAATTTGACGTGATCAGGGAACATCCGCCTCCATGGGCCTTAGTTTTAATCTTCCCTCACAGCTCCTCCAGCCTCATGTGACTCATGGTGGATGTTGTGGATTTTTCATGGGGTCTTTTGACAGGGAAACTCTCTGCAAAGCAGATGTGATTAATTATGGTGCTGATAAGCATAAAGAGTGCCTAGTACAGAACATCTCCCCCTTTTTCCAGTGTCGGATTAGGAGTCTCTGTAGAGGCAGTAAACACACCATGCATGTTGCAATTCTTTGTTACTGGGCACCAATCCTTGGATGTTTCTTAATTCTGTAGCTACTAAACTCTCAGTTTAGATCGCTTGCCTATGATTATCCTTAGAAATAGATCTAGAAATGTTAAAAAATGTTTACCCCCACCGTTTTGTTAGGCTGCAGTACACAAGGTAGCTTATCAACATATAGGTATGTTGATTTAGCATCTCTTCAAGAGGCTGTTCTAAACACTGGGTGCTAGAACTGAAAAGGCCTTCTCTCAGGTTCACATCTACTTTATTTTAGATGGCAGAGGGGTCCTAAAAGAGGACCTCAGCTGTTGATTAAAGGTGCTGAGCAGATTCATTGTCATGAAGCAACCACAAGGGAAGGGAACGGCTTGTACTCATTAAAAGAATGAGCTGTGAGCTTGGATGTTTGATCCTCAGTTCAAACCTCACCACATGAACTCACTGGATGGCCTTGCGCAGTCACTATTCCTCCAGCGTCAGTCCTTATCTCTGTTACACGAAGCCAAGAATATTGGCCTGGCTTTCAAGGGGCATTGCATGAACGTTCTGCTGGACTTCAGCAAATGTGGTTATGCTTGGTACTTTAATGTGTGCCAGGGCTCAACCTTGAGACATACCAAGTAAACATAGATGAAGGTAAGAAAGCACAGTTTCTTTTCACTCACTACTGAGGAACTACAAAGTCTCTGCACACTAGGGATTAGGTCAGAAAATGCTGTAACCAGATCATCTTGAGCCCTGGTTTTTCCCACTCTTTTAAAAGTTATTTAAAACTGCAATTTTCTGGTGAGGGAGCAGGTTGTGTCAGTTCTTTGACATAATACCAGTGCGTGGAAGGTCTCATTTTGGCTCACCCTGGTATGTTTCTACATTTGTTTCTACAATGTCTGGGTCTGTTCAAGCTGCCAAGTAATAGGAATGAAGTGGCTCTATCTTTCTCAGTTAATAATGATCTCTACAGTCATTCCTCTCTTGATAAGATATTATTCCAACGGTTGCACAATAAACTGAGCAAACAATCTCCTTGATATCTATTAAAAACTCCCCAAGTATATGCTGACTTTCCTGCCTTTGGGTTAGGTCAGATAGTTTGGCCTTCCAGAGGTTGCTGAACTGCAACTCCCATAATCCCTGCCCATTGTCCATGCTTGCTCGGCCTGATGGGAGTTGTAGTTCAGCAACATCCAAAGGTCCTCTGGGTTAAATCCGGTGCAGGTGTCTGTGTGAATTGGCCACCAGCTTTAATTATATCCATTTGTTCAGAATCAGAGCATCCCAAGCTTTATTGTCATAACTTGGCAGAAGTCTTGTTTTTCCTGCGGGCTCCAGAATTCTGGTTGCTACTGCCAAAAGAAAAGTGTTACTTTCTTTAAAATTCTGACAGAACATCACTGCATGTTATGCATTGAAGTTCTCACCCTGGCCACCAGGAGTATTGTGCATGTAGTTTTCACTCAGGTCCACGTCAGTTATTTTAGGCGGGAAACCCTGGGTTGTTGTTGCTACAATGTTGACAGCCGGCTGCCTATAAAAGCAGGCCGGCTGAGCTGTTTGCTGTTCAGTTCTGTTCCAGCTTACAAATAAAGAGCTGCTTTGGAAGAATCGCTGTGTCATCTGATATGTTCACCCACAATTCAACACTTTATGAATTTGGTCCAGAAGTATGTCTATAAATCTGGCATTCTTTCTTGCTTTCCCTTATTCCTCAAACTTCTCCCTGGAACAACTTTCCCCCTACTTCAAAGGCCCTTAAAAAGTTCGCCAGGTTTGCTGATGATTGTACCAAATGATTTAGGTTCTTAAAAACAAAAGGGGGGGGGGGAGCCAAGAGCTCCAAAAGCAGTGGAGTGATTATTATTATTTTGGTCACATTGATAAATAAGGACTATTTTAATTCTGTCTGGACACGGCAGGTTATATTTCTGGTTTATTCCACTGACTGATCACCAGTAAACATTGTTGTGGGTAGTATGAGCACAGTCTGTTACCTTCTGTACTAATCCTCTTCTGCTGAGCATACACCACTAAAACTTCACACAGGTCTTTCCTGTTTTCTTTAAAAGGGATGTTAAAAATAAACTTAATGGGCTAGAAGCAGAAACAACAGGCTTGAGTATTACACCTGCCTGTAGCACCTCTGGGCAATTTTGTATAGCCTTCGACTTTCCTATTCCCTCCCAACCTTTTTTAAAATAAAAAAATCTTAATAAAAATACTGGTGGCAGTTGTATATAAAGTCTTGGCAAAAACTTCCTTCTAGCTGGCCTCCTTGAACTTTGACTGCATATGATTTATGATCTGATATTCTAAGCCACATGGAGATAAAAAAATACACAGAGAGAGGCTTTGATAGTTTTGAGGGTTGTCTTCACACACACTTCATGCACAGCGGCTCCCAGACTTTGGAACTCCCTCCCTAGAGAAGTCAGACTGGCTCCCTTCTTGCTGTCTTTCTGCTAGCAGGTAAAGACTTTCTTGTTCCAACAGGCTTTTGGGAATTGACTGATTTTAATGAAAAGGCTGCTGCCATGCTGTTTTTATTGCGATTATTGCAGTGTTTTAAACAGTTTTTTTTAAAAAAATATGCATATAGTTTTAATTCATTCAATATTTAATTGTATTTTAATGATGGATTTTTCTATGTTTTTAGCAGTTCTTGTTTTTATCTGTAAGCCACCTTGAGTCCCATCTAAGAAAAAAGGCAGGGAATGAATGACTGAATGAATGAATGAATGAATGAATGATGCATTTTATTTCTACGCAAGATGGAAACCCCAACCCTGTGTGTCTTTGTGCCCATGGAAGCCTAATCAAGAAAAAGCTGCTTTCCTAGAAGATTACTTATTGCTCCCAGTCTTCCCAATGTAATTGACATTCCTGTTCTAATAGGAATTACTTTTGGCTATATGGATCAGGAAAGTTTCCAGACTGCACAATTATTTGGGTAACCAATAAACTGGGGCTGCCTCTGGGCTTCGTTTGGAAGTTGCAGCTCATGCAGAATGCAGCAGGTAGGGTGCTGAGCAGAGTCCCTGGCTGTACACACATTACTCCTCCATTTTAAAAATTGCAGTGGCTGTTCATTGGCAACCAAGCCGTGTTCAAGGTTTTTAATATTGCCATTTAAAACCTTAAACAACTTGGGACCACTAGCAGATCACTTTCCTCAGTTCAGACTCAGTGGACCCTGAGAATCATTGTAGGAGGCATGCTGACTATGCTGTGGCCTTCCCTTGTGTCATTTGGGAGGCATCAACAATGGCATTTTCAGGTGCTTTTGAAAATGTATTTGTTTTCCCTGGTTGCACTGCTTAGCATTATGATTTCGTATATATCACGTAGATTTTATTGGTGATCTGACAATTATATTCTTTCTTGTTAACTGGAGATTTAGTTTCTTTTTAGGTTAAGCGGTTGTATAAATAAAAGTTAGAACTGTTGGCAGCAATGCTTAACACCTTACCCTTTTTTGTCTTCGTGCAGGATTTGTGGACATGCTGTTAATCTACATTTAGGCAGAGGAGCCTGCAAAACAGATGTGCCACAGAATGTGTGTGTAAGTAGCTCATTCCCTAGAGTGATCAGAAAGCAGTGCATTCCTACAGTTTGGGATAAGCATACAAAATATCCTGTGGAGGGGGCATTATCTATAGTGAATAAACAATGGGATAACTATTCTAGTATGAGTACATGCCGGCCACATGACCTGAAAAGCTGTCTGTGGACAAACGCCGGCTCCCTCAGCCTGAAGTGAGATGAGCACCGCACCCCATAGTCACCTTTGACTAGACTTACCGTCTAGGGGTCCTTTACCTTTACCTTTATGTATAAGGGATAACTGGGAAATAATTTATTTGCATCCCTCCCCTAATTGACTTGCACACAGTGTCTGCTCAGAAGTACATTCCAGCTAAATATGTGTAGGATTGCAGCCTTAGAGTGTGTTGCTATGTTGGGGCATCCTAAGAAGTGGTCCAAAGAGCATACCTATGCATGCATACAAAAGTGCCACTTAAGTTGTCTTCATTTCCTTTCAAACAGTTATATGGATTTTGGTTTGGTGAGGGTGCTGGGAATTTTTCTGAACATGCTAAACTACCCTTGTAGGATTACAATTACCTAAGGAAAGGAAACAGTTGTTAAAATTGTTTTAAGGATGTGGCATTGTTAGGACGTGAAACTCTTGCGGCCTAAGTGCTTCATGGAAATAAATAATAAGCAGCTTTCAACTGGCCATATCAGGACCCCAAGGGTTGCATTCCGCTAAGTTTTACTTAGAGTAGAACCATTGAAATTCATGTACCAAAGTTAGTCTTTGTCATTCATTTCAATGGCTCTGCTCTCAGTAGAAGCTACCGTAATTGAATGCAACCCTTGGTAGCAACTTCAGGAATTTCACTTGTGTTTCTCTGAATCTGAACCAGTGGTGCCTTGAATAATAATAATAATAATAATAATAATAATAATAATAATAATAATAATAAATTTATTGCTTATACCCAGCTCATCTGGCCGGGCCTCCCTAGCCACTCTGGGCGGCTCCCAACAGAATCTTAAAAACATTATAAAACATCAAACATTAACAACTTCCCTAAACAAAAGACGGCTAATCTAAAAGTCCAAAAATGTGTGCTTATTTCAGGGGGCGATTAATCTTTTTTGGCCTGGGAGCTGCATGAAAGCAACGGGTGCAGCCACCAGCACATTATTGAGCACATGCAGCGGGAGCCAATCAACCCCTCCTTTCTCACCAAGTGACAAATCTGATGACCCAGGAGGGGACCGGTCAGCATCCCTGTCAGGTTTCTGGGCTGGACAGGGAGGATTCAACCTTTGTGCTCATCCCAACATGGCTGCCTACTTTATATTCCTTTGTATCACCATTGCCAATTGGGAGGGTCTTGGCTCTTCCCTGTCCCATCTTCTCCTAATTAGATTCTGTGGTGATCTCATCTTGCTTAATGCTTTTCTTCTCTTGGCAGCCCACAGCTGCTGAAGGAGAATTTTCATTTTACAGAAATATAAAGCAAGTATAAAAAGAGGGGGTTTGGGTAGGCCTCTACCCATAATGCTCAGGGGCACTCAGTCCTGTTCTTTCAAGAAAGCTGTCAGCTGCCCTTTGCTTTTGAAATGCAGGTTTCTGCAAGAAAATCGCATGTTAATCCCATTGTTACTAGACGTCAATTTCCCTTCTCTTTATTGTCTTTCAGTAATAGGAATGGGGTAATCCCAGTCCTTTGTTTCATATTCAACAAGGCATATTACTTGGGAGCATGATGATGGCCTTTCACTCAATCAGCTGGTTCCCACTTAATAAACACAAGTGAGCAAGGTGAGCTGGTGGGTGCAGCTAATACAGTGCTTATTTCATTCCTCCCCTGCTCCTCTTGCTGCTACTGCCATGCTACAGACAGAACATGCCAGAGTCTAGCTCATTGTGACCTCTGAACCCAGGCTCATCGCTTGTTTCTCTTGATATAAACTGTGAGTGTTAAGTCAAGAACAAATTTTGGCTTCTATGGAGACATCACCACAAGCTGGACTCCGGCTTATTTCTTGGTGGCACGCAAACAATGGAGGTTTGAAGGAAGCATTGCATTGGCTGCACCTACCAGCACACTCCTCATTTGTGTTAAGCCATAGTTGATTTTAAACTATGGCTTAATGGTACTTGTGAATCAGGCCAGTATTCTGAGGAGTTTAAACAATTCAATCCAACATTGCTTTTTGAAGAAGAATGCCTTATATTTGCAGTTAGATGCACTCCAGTCCCTGCGAGTAAATGGTCATTTGAAGCAATGGAAAGACCTGGGGAAGAACTCTCTGAAAGTTCCCATGCGGAGGACAAGGAAGAGGATGGAGCAGCCTCAGGAATCTCTTCCACTCTCTGCTTGAATGATGTGGGAAACATGCAGGTGCAGATGCTGGAGAAGGCCAGGGAGCTCTTCAGGCTCTGTGACAAGGAGGAGAAGGGCTTTATCACCAAGCTGGACATGCAGGTAAGCAGGAAAATTGACTGTGGCCACTTCCTTTGCAGAGGAAAAGCTCTTGCTTTCCTGAACTGCCACCTATGAGCGATGTACTGCCATGTGTAGATTTCATTTACCATTGTGCTGGAGAGAGATTTCATCAACATCCCACTGATATCAGAAGTCTATAATGTGTGTGTGTGTCAAGAGGTGTGTGTGTAAGACTTGAAAACTCCTGTTGACACATCAGGGGCTGCTGTTGCTGTGAAATTTGCTCTGTCTGTACTTCCATTCCTTCTCTATCTTAGCGCGATGAAATGCCAGGGAGGACAAGGGGTCCTGTATCTTTCATAGCAGTGTGGAATTGCTGGCAGGTGCAACCTGTCATGAAAGCTCCTGCCCAAAAGTTCCTTCTTCCACACAGCTATTAGAAATGTAGAGGCCCCTTTGCTCTCATGCCCCTGATCTACTGTTTCTCCTTCAAAGGCTATGCTGAATGACTATTGCTTGAGCAAAGCGCTAAGCACCTATCACCCAGACACAAAATTCCCTACCCTATGCTCAACAGGGTGATAGTGACCCAGCCTCAGACCTGCTGCCATTTCAGTTTGGCTTCAGGCCTGGACATCAGGGCCGGCACAGCCGTTAGGTGAGGTGAGGCTGCCAGCAGAGAAGCAGCACCGGCAACAATTTTGGGTAAGATTGCACCAATTTCTGGCAAGATCTCACCGAAATCATGTAAGATCTTGCAGAGCACATGAACTCTTGTGCAATTTCAGCGAGATTTCTCTAGAAATTGCCAGAATCTCACCCGAGGTCTGTGCCAATGGTGAAGGTGGCAGGGCGGTACTTCCTGTTTCACCTCAAGTGGCAAATGTGCTGGACAATGTGCGCTGGTCCCCTTGGCTGATGACTTCTGTTGGAAGCTGGAGGAGGGAGTTCAACCCTGTCCTTGAATTATTGTTATGGGTGGTTGCTTGTTATGTTTGTTGCTGTTTTGATTGTATTGTGAGTGTTTTCTGTTGTTACATGCTGCGACTCACCCTGCAACCTTCTGATTAAAGGGCAGGCAATATGTATTATAAAGAAATCATATCATCAGGCTGAGTGAGGGAGCTAGTGAGTGCACCATTCACCCTCTATTGGAGGGCAGAGCTTGTCCTGCTCCTCCCAAATTGGTCTGCTTCCCTCAGGTGATACAGAGGACACTATCCGCTTGTTGGTGTTGGAGTAACTTTCACCTGCCAGTCCACTTGGCTTCTAGAATGGGGGTAGCTTGTCCTTGTCTGAGACTGCAAAATATATTGGGCTGGCCCTGGGCCATTTTATTGCTTTTGTTAAAAACAAAACAAAACTGTAAATCACTCGGGCATCTACCCCCAGATCCAGATCTCACTCTGTGCCCATCTTTGGTTTAGGGTAGCAAGGTGAAAAAGGAGGGCAGGTTTCTTGCACCTTTGCAAGAGTTCTGTAGAAGAAAGAATGTCTGCAGGTGGAGTTTGCCCTGCAAACTTCCACCTGCTGAATTCCCTTCTTTTGTACAACTGTTAAAGCTCCCAGAGCCCCTGAGGTCACTCGGGGAATTTATCCTGTTTCATGCTTATTAAGCAAGAGTTGGTTTCCCCAGTGAGTTGTGCAATAAATTATGTAATGCCAGATTTTGTACACACACCTGTTAACAGAAGCACTTGCAGTATCTGTCCTGATGGACACAGATATATTGTCTTGTACCAAAACATCGTCTTTGCACCACTCCTTTCCTTATTATGAGCTTGGACTTCACAGACTTCTGTTGCCTTCTTATGAAGAATGGCTTGAGCTCTCAACAAGCTCCAATGCTCATTGACTTGAGTTTGGCAAGGGTGAAAAATCAATGTATTGAGGGGGGTTCAGCAACCTCTGACCCAATCTGTATGTTCAGTAGAAGCTTTCCCTCCTACCATGCATCCAAGCCATGAGCTAGAATGTTTTTGTTTGTTTGTGGAGGTGGAGCAGGACCAGCCATGCCGCAGGAGGAGAATGGCAGGGGGATACAGAAGGAACAGTCGGGAATGGCACTGCTGTCCCCCAGCATTTGCTCCTTGCGGCAGCTGCCTCATCCTTCCTAACAGTAGGGCCGCCCTTCACAAGCAGGTTTGTTTTTTAATATGGTTGAACAATTGATCTTGCAACCAACACTTGAATTTTGAAGTGGCACAGTCCCTTCAGAAGCCGAATTATGTGGCTATTCTGAATGGGAAGACTGGTGTTCTGTCATGAAAGTGCATTTTGTCAGCAACCTTGAATGCAAGGCATTCACATTCCCGCAGTCCGGTCAGCAGAAATGTCTCTTCTCTTTGCCTGTCAGGAATTCCTCCTTTCCTCAGGTCACCTTTTTCTGGGTTTGGGCTCAGATTAAGAATTTGCAACTTGCACACTTTGAATCTGGCCACTTGTGGCAGTAACAGTGAAGGGAGCTGGGAAAATAGGACGAATGGAAGTTTTTTCTTGTGGTTATAATGGTCTATCCTTTCTTTTTCCTCCTCCTTCACAGCGGCTACAAAGTGAACTTCCTCTCACTCCTGAACAACTAGAATCTGTTTTTGACAGTCTAGAGCAAGACAATAATGGGTATCTCACGCCAGTCGAATTCAGTATGGGACTAGGTAAGAGGAACGAGGGAGTGTGAAGCTCAGTGGCTATATGGAGAAAATGACAACTACTGTTGCTTAGCATGTATGTGGGCAGTGGGCAGAATGGGAAGAAATGGCCTTAGCTCAGCGGTAGAGTTTCTGCCTTGCATGCAGAGGGCCACAAATTCAATGCCCAGCATCTCCAGGTAGGACTGGGAGAGGTTTCTTGCTGAAAACCCTGGAGAGCTGCTGCCAGTCAGTGTAGACAGTACTGACCTAGATGGACCAGTGAGTCTGATACAGTATAAGGCAGCTTCCTGTGTTCTTAACAGTAATATTTTCCTTCCTTGGAATACTGGCAGTTTACCGTATATTAGGCAGCCAAGGCAACTGCAGAGAATTAAGGAACTGTGGTATTGAGATAGAAACCCAGGGACCAGATTCAAGCCAGTGCAATACTCCTACATGGCAAATGTTATTTTTGCTAGATATAAAGTAGGCATGCGCACGCGCACGCGCGCGCACACACACACACACACACATACACATGCATATATATATATATATATGAATGAGAATGATGTGCAGCTTCTGGGGCTGTCTTTGCCATACATGCTTTCAAACTTATCTCCAAAAGTGCAGTTCTTGGAGTAGTGAATTCCTGTATATTGCACCAGATTTCATGCTTGCGCAGCATGATTGTGGAACGTGCACCCACCCTACTGGTGAGCAATGCTGAGGTGGGGCTATATCATGCCATACACTAACTGTCATTGCTGAGAAGGCTCTTTCCAATGCTTCCAGTTCAGCGCTCAAGCACGCAGCTCCTGTGGAGACATTGTGCAGCAGCCACCGCAGAGAGATCCACCTGCAGCAAAGTGCAGCCAAAGCTGTTTTGCCAAGTATGAGCTGCATGAGGGAGAGCAGAGGTTTTTCTGGCTTTTCTATGGCCCTGTGCTGATTAGAAGAAGCCAAGTTCCTTTTTTCTCCTTAAGAAAATAGCTTTAAGTCAACAGTTAGAGGAATCTGACGAAGATTCCAGGAAGAGTGCTGATCAAAGCAATCAGGAGTGGGGAGTTAGGCAAGAAGGTAACGGCAGGCTCTTATTTGAACTGGAATACAGTCGTGTTCATAGTGTGTTTTGCAGAAGCCGTAAATGTTGTGGTGTCCTAAAGCTCAGTGGGTAACATCTGGAATTGGACCAACTGGTATTGACATTGTGCAATTGTGCCAGTTCCCAGTCTCTAAGGCCAGAGTGGTTAACTCTAAAAACAACCGTACTTTAATGGATCAAACCAATGATGGGGTGGGGAGGGCTGTGTAGAACACACACAGTTCACGCTGTATTGCCTTTTTCATTTAGTAAGTGCTAAAGTGTGACAAATATCGTGCTGTTGTGCATTAAAAGTCTTCATATGGGCAACGTAAGAAACCATAAGGCATTTTAATTTAAAGGTGTTTTCTATAAAGAAAAGCTTATTGCAATATATGTTTTAGTCAGATGGTTATTTTTTAGTTTTATCCTCACCTATGTACCAATCCGCATGCAAATATAAAACTTTAATTTTTATTTCTGTTTTTATTGTCCTTTCTGTTAGAAGTTACACATTTTGGGGGGGGGGTAACACTATGGAAGTCTCTTAAACTTGGCATTGTTTAGAGCCTCAGCATGTATTAATCTGGCCCTGATCCCTTACCTAGAAGTAAGACCCATTGAATTCAGGTGGGGCTCATTTCTGAGTAGACATGTATAGAACTCCATGGTAAATGCATTGTTTAAAGTCCAGAACGCAGTCCTTGAACCTGTTTTGAGTGGAACGGCTTACCCTTGGAACATTTGAAATAACGAAAGTGACATGGAGTAATGCAGAGAGTGCCTTTGAGCATGTGAAGAGCTTCCTTCTTTCATTACAGAAGTGAACCATGGTTCTGTGTTTGAAGTGGACCAGTTCCAGTTCTTTTAATTTTTACTGTTGCCCTGATTTGGCTAAAGGTGGAAGGGGTCTGATATGGAGCTTGTGGATTTCACAAGCTCTCTCCCCTCATAATTCAAACACTGATGCAAGCCATACCTGGGATTAGAGAGATCTTATAGTCCTTTGTTTTTCTCATTCCACTGACTAGGCAAATTCATAGGGATTGAGCAGTATGAGAGCTCTGGAAGCACCAGGCACGAGGAGACTTTTGAGTCAGGCTGGTCAGATGACTTGGACCAGGAAGAGGAAGAGAAGAGGTTTTGCTCCATGTTGGAGCAGCTCGAAGCATCCCAGGTCTTTGAAGAGTAAGTTGGAACTTTCCAACCTGTGCATGTTTATTACAGTGGTACTTTGGTTTAAAAACAGCTTAGTTTATGAACAACTTGGATTAAGAACACTGCAAACCCAGAAGTAGGTGTTTTGGTTTGTGAATTTTGCCTTGGAAGTAGAACATGTTCTGCTTCCTGTTGAGTGTGTTCCATTTGTAAATTGAGTCCCACGCTGCTATGGGAAAGCACACCTTGGTTTAAGAATGGATTAAGTTCGTAAACCAAGGCACCACTGTATTACGATTGCTGTTGCTATCTTTAGGAAACTTGTTTCGCAGAAGCATTGCTTTGACCCTTTCTATCTATCATGTCCTCTTCATTAATATGCATGTGCTATGTTTTCCTGGGTTGCACTGCTACAACAGGAATGGGGAACCTGTGGTCTTCCAGATGATGTTGGGACTAGCATGGGTAGCAGTGGACTAGTAGAAAGGGATGGGTGTATTAGGAGCATAATAAGGCTCGGACAAAATCACATGGGGGAAGAGATTCTCCAACAGTGTATACATGTTCAGATGCATCTTTACTTTTTAAGATGAGGACTTTTGACCTCTTATTTCCTGGATTTTCTCATCTCAGGGAGGGATGACTAGGAGGCTTAACTATAAAGTACTTTAAAATAAGTTCTTTATAGCCTGTTTGGTGCAAGGACTATGCTTATCTATTACTCTCAAGCTGATAAACTTTACTGTTTGTCTTTGCTCCAGTCAGAACGAGGTTCAGGAGCTCTGGGCTCAACTCCGGAAAGAAAAGCCAGAACTCCTAACCAGTTTTGAAGAATTTCTCTTCCACATTTCCTCATATGTCAGGGACATACATCACGAGAAGGAATCGATTGAGCAGGCGTTGAAACGGTAAGCAGTTTCTGGACATCATGTGACTACGCCATAGAAAGTGCAATGCAGTCTTAGGATGCTGTAAGTGGGAAGGAAAGTTTCACTCAGCATCCACAAGAGGATTCGTGAATGCCAAAGAAGGAGGTGGAAGTGTCCAAATGCCTTCAGCGGGACCTATTACTCTATGAATATTTTCTTCCTCTATAACCCAATCAAACCTGCAGCAAACAGGCTGTGCACACACTAAAATTTTGTCTGTATCCAGTGTGCTTCCACCACTAATTTAGGAAGCGGTGTACACACAGTGTTAGCCACAATCCACTTCCATCTGGTACTTATCCTGTCATTGCTTTTGAAATACTGTTTTGATATGTTTTCCCACAACGCCCCCTCTCCAACCCCCCCCCCCAAAAAACCTTCCTCAGCTTCAACCCAGATTGGGGGAAAGAACAGACTAGCTGCTTTTTAAGCTAGTAATGTGTACACAGCCTTAGTCTAACCTTAAGCAGCATGAGCAGTTGGGTTGCAAAAGTTTCCTGAGAAAATGTTCGCAATGTGCAGCTTTTTAAGCCTTTCTGGCGCCCCCTAGTGTCAGAGGATTTCCATATCAATACTCTAGTTCCTGAAAAGTGAGACAGCACATCTTATGTTAGCTGAGACGTATTTATTTTCTCTCAGTGGAGAGGTACCGTAATTCTCTCTCTCTCCCCCTCCCCCAATCTCCCCCCTCCTCCCACTTTGTCTTTACACTGTATCTGTTCCTTGCATTTCATCCCTCTTGCTCTGTGCTTTTAGGAGGGAGGTAGACCATGACCGCGAAATCAGGTGCCTTTATGAAGAAATGGAGCAACAAATTAAAGCAGAAAGGGAACGGCTGCTGAGCCAGGTAAACACCTCATTCCTTCACTCTCAGGATGCTTGAGCCCGACACTGAGCTCAGTTGCTAAATCAATGAGCCACATCCTTGCAAAGTGTTGGAGATTTATTTTTATGCTGAACGTTGGAGTGAAGAAAAAAAAAGCACCAATTTATCTGCTTTTTGCAGGGATCAATGAAGCATGAGAAGAGCAGCTTACTTCAGAAAGAGCTGCAGAGCAAAGAACAAGAATTTGAGAAGATGCTATACCACCAGAAAAAGGTGACTTGGAGGGGGTGCCCCTTGTTTCTTTTGCTTGAATTTGGATTTTACCCTCTGCATTGTCTACACAGGCCCCGTTGAACTGGCTGGCGGTTTTTTTTGACACCAAAGTCATTGCTTCTTACACATGTGCAGGGCTAGAGCTGGATTTGGGCTCTTGTGCCTGAGATGCCACCTTAGCCCCAGCTCCTGCTGGTTCCTGTTGGTGTTACAAGAAAAACCAGTGCCAAAAGCCTTCATTGTAGGGAAAGAGACAGGATTGCATACTCCACTGTGACCAGCTGTTTCACTTCTGCTAATCATGGGAAGCCCTGAAGTGATGAGTAGACATATGCAAGTGCCCCCCCCCCCAGTATATAAGCTACTTTAGGGAAGGGAAATTCTTCTCACTGTTCTCCTCCCCACCCCCCATCAGCACCAGACAGACTAGGTGCGCTCAAGTAGGAAAAAATCAAATCCTGTATGCACCAGCTGTCAGGGAGGCTGTGCCCTGTAAGGAGGGGAGCAAGTAATTTTTTGGGGTGGCTCCTTGGCCCAGTATAGGAGCTGCCTGTGATTATTTTATCTCTCCAACCTTATTCATCCCTAGCTAGCAGGACCAGTGGTCAGGGATGATGGGAATTGTAGTCCCAAAACAGCTGGAGACCCAAGTTTGGGAAACACTGCTCTGCCCGTGCGCACGCACACACACACACGGTCATTATGTCTAGTAGCCATTAGCCATTTATAGCTTTATCCTCCAGGAAATTTTCTAATTCTCTTTTAATGGTCACCACCACCACCACTTCTCATAGATGTAAATTCCATAATTTAACCTTGCACTTTGTGAAGAAGAACTTCTTTTCTGGCTGCCTTGACTCTCCCACCCTTCAGCTTCCCTGAATGATGTTGGATTCTGGTAATCTATGAGGGAGCGAAAAATTATATTCTCTTTCTCCGTACTGTGCATTATATGAAGCATCTTGCGTCATGGCCCCACCACAACCACTGTCCTTTCCCTGACAAGCTAAAAAACCCTGAGCATTGTAAAGTCTTCTCATAGAGGAGTTGCTCCAGTTCACCAATAATTTGGCTTGTCCTTTTCTGCACCTTTGGATACATCTGTACAGTCCCGCTTGAGGCTTATCTACACGGAAGATAATTGTTTCTGTCACTGGAGTTCATGGTGCTGTGCCAAGTTCCTTCCAGGATTTTAAACCTTCAGCTGTGAGGACCCTTTTAGCTTGCTGCCCCACTTGCAAAGCACACAGTGTCCTCCTTTAACCTCCAAGGCCCACAACCTTAGTATGTGATGCCAGCACCATTCATGTTTTAGCTCCAAAGAGGTGACTCCACCTCCACCAACCCAAGGAAGGCCATCTGCTCTGTTTGCACATGACGTTATCATCGTGCCATAATATCCTCTTATAGGAATGCGGCTGAGAGATAACACTGTGTAATTTGCGTTATTGGTGCAGTTTGGGTAAGTCCAGTGTCATGTATTTGCTCTGGGTTGTTTAAAAACTAAAGAGCAGTTACGTTGGGGCAAAACAACAGAGAGGAGATTAAGAATTCCCCCATATGGGTTTTCTCAGTTCAGGGTCCCTTCCAACTCTTCAATTCTATGACTCTGAGGTTATCCACTCATGTGACCAACAGGCATATAGATTAGGACCACAAAAGACCACTTCACAATAGGGAATGAAAATGCAGCTAGAAGGTCTTCGGGGTATTGATACCATGGTAATTACTGTACCCCTGCAGTGCAGGAATATCAGCTAAAGCATCCATGACAGATGGCCCCCCAACCTCTGCTTATAAACCTCCAATTCACCACCTTCCAAGGGAATCGCTTCCACTGTCGAACAGTCCTTA
>NW_028153378.1:0-20552 GCF_964106915.1 Podarcis gaigeae
AAGGTTTGGCGGTGGAAACAGAAGGCTTATTATTATAGGAAATGAAATCAGCCCTCGAAGACAAAACCTGTGAAAAAAATTTTTCTAAGCCCCGGGGTCACAATTTCAGCAAAAATCTGAAATTCTCCAATTCACTCAAAAATGGTGCCAAACTGTTGCAAATTCTCCCCTGAAAGGTTTGGCGCTGGAAACAGAAGCCTTTTTATCATAGGCCGAGAAATCAGCCCTCGACAACATAAACTGTGAAAAAAAAAAATTTTAAGCCCCGGGGTCACAATTTCAGCAAACATCTGAAATTCTCCAATTCACTCAAAAATGGTGCCAAACTGTTGCAAATTCTCCCCTGAAAGGTTTGGCGGTGGAAACAGAAGCCTTTTTATCATAGGCCAAGAAATGAGACCTCGAAGACAAAACCTGTGGAAAAAAAAATTTCTAAGCCCCGGGGTCACAATTTCAGCAAAAATCTGAAATTCTCCAATTCACTCAAAAATGGTGCCAAACAGTTGCAAAGTCTCCCCTGAAAGGTTTGGCGGTGGAAACATAAGCCTTTTTATCATAGGCCGAGAAATCAGCCCTCGACAACGTAAACTGTGAAAAAAAAAATTTTCAAGCCCCGGGGTCACAATTTCAGCAAACATCTGAAATTCTCCAATTCACTCAAAAATGGTGCCAAACTGTTGCAAATTCTCCCCTGAAAGGTTTGGCGGTGGAAACAGAAGCCTTTTTATCATAGGCCAAGAAATGAGACCTCGAAGACAAAACCTGTGAAAAAAAAAATTTCTAAGCCCCGGGGTCACAATTTCAGCCAAAATCTGAAATTCTCCAATTCACTCAAAGATGGTGCCAAACTGTTGCAAATTGTCTCCTGAAAGGTTTGGCGGTGGAAACAGAAGCCTTTTTATCATAAGCCGAGAAATCAGCCCTCGACAACTAAACCTGTGGAAAAGAAAATTTCTAAGCCCCGGGGTCACAATTTCAGCAAAAATCTGAAATTCTCCAATTCACTCAAAAATGGTGCCAAACTGTTGCAAATTCTCCCCTGAAAGGTTGGGCGGTGGAAACATAAGCCTTTTTATCATAGGCCTAGAAATGAGACCTCGAAGACAAAACCTGTGAAAAAAAATTTTCTAAGCCCCGGGGTCACAATTTCAGCAAAAATCTGAAATTCTCCAATTCACTCAAAAATGGTGCCAAACTGTTGCAAATTCTCCCCTGAAAGGTTTGGCGGAGGAAACAGAAGGCTTATTATTATAGGAAATGAAATCAGCCCTCGAAGACAAAACTTGTGGGGGGAAAAAATTCTAAGCCCCGGGGTCACAATTTCAGCAAAAATCTGAAATTCTCCAATTCACTCAAAAATGGTGCCAAACAGTTGCAAATTCTCCCCTGAAAGGTTTGGCGGTGGAAACAGAAGGCTTTTTATCATAGGCCGAGAAATCAGCCCTCGACAACTAAACCTGTGGGGAAAAAAATTTCTAAGCCCCGGGGTCACAATTTCAGTAAAAATCTGAAATTCTCCAATTCACTCAAAAATGGTGCCAAACTGCTGCAAATTCTCCCCTGAAAGGTTTGGCGGTGGAAACAGAAGCCTTTTTATCATAGGCCGAGAAATCAGCCCTCGACAACGTAACCTGTGAAAAAAAAAATTTCTAAGCCCCGGGGTCACAACTTCAGCAAACATCTGAAATTCTCCAATTCACTCAAAAATGGTGCCAAACTGTTACAAATTCTCCCCTGAAAGGTTTGGCGGTGGAAACAGAAGGCTTATTATTATAGGAAATGAAATCAGCCCTCGAAGACAAAACCTGTGAAAAAAAAATTTCTAAGCCCCGGGGTCACAATTTCAGCAAAAATCTGAAATTCTCCAATTCACTCAAAAATGGTGCCAAACTGTTGCAAATTCTCCCCTGAAAGGTTTGGCTGTGGAAACAGAAGCCTTTTTATCATAGGCCAAGAAATGAGACCTCGAAGAAAAAACCTGTGAAGAAGAAAAATTTCTAAGCCCCGGGGTCACAATTTCAGCAAAAATCTGAAATTCTCCAATTCACTCAAAAATGGTGCCAAACTGTTGCAAATTCTCCCCTGAAAGGTTTGGCGGTGGAAACAGAAGGCTTTTTATCATAGGCCGAGAAATCAGCCCTCGACAACGTAACCTGTGAAAAAAAAAATTTCTAAGCCCCGGGGTCACAATTTCAGCAAACATCTGAAATTCTCCAATTCACTCAAAAATGGTGCCAAACTGTTGCAAATTCTCCCCTGAAAGGTTTGGCGGTGGAAACAGAAGCCTTTTTATCATAGGCCAAGAAATGAGACCTCGAAGACAAAACCTGTGAAAAAAAAAATTTCTAAGCCCCGGGGTCACAATTTCAGCAAAAATCTGAAATTCTCCAATTCACTCAAAAATGGTGCCAAACAGTTGCAAAGTCTCCCCTGAAAGGTTTGGCGGTGTAAACATAAGCCTTTTTATCATAGGCCAAGAAATCAGCCCTCGACAACTAAACCTTTGGGGAAAAAAATTTCTAAGCCCCGGGGTCACAATTTCAGCAAAAATCTGAAATTCTCCAATTCACTCAAAAATGGTGCCAAACTGTTGCAAATTGTCTCCTGAAAGGTTTGGCGGTGGAAAAATAAGCCTTTTTATCATAAGCCGAGAAATCAGCCCTCGACAACTAAACCTGTGAAAAAAATTTTTTCTAAGCCCCGGGGTCACAATTTCAGCAAAAATCTGAAATTCTCCAATTCACTCAAAAATGGTGCCAAACTGTTGCAAATTCTCCCCTGAAAGGTTTGGCGGTGGAAACAGAAGGCTTATTATTATAGGAAATGAAATCAGCCCTCGAAGACAAAACCTGTGAAAAAAAATTTTCTAAGCCCCGGGGTCACAATTTCAGCAAACATCTGAAATTCTTGAATTCACTCAAAAATGGTGCCAAACTGTTGCAAATTCTCCCCTGAAAGGTTTGGCGGTGAAACATAACCCTTTTTATCATAGGCCAAGAAATGAGACCTCAAAGACAAAACCTGTGAAAAAAAAATTTTCTAAGCCCCGGGGTCACAATTTCAGCAAAAATCTGAAATTCTCCAATTCACTCAAAAATGGTGCCAAACTGTTGCAAATTCTCCCCTGAAAGGTTTGGCGCTGGAAACAGAAGCCTTTTTATCATAGGAAATGAAATCAGAGCTCGAAGAAAAAACCTGTGGGGAAAAATTTTTTCTAAGCCCCGGGGTCACAATTTCAGCAAAAATCTGAAATTCTCCAGTTCACTCAAAAATGGTGCCAAACTGTTGCAAATTCTCCCCTGAAAGGTTTGGCGGTGGAAACAGAAGGCTTATTATCATAGGCCGAGAAATCAGCCCTCGAAGACAAAACCTGTGAAGAAGAAAAATTTCTAAGCCCCGGGGTCACAATTTCAGCAAAAATCTGAAATTCTCCAATTCACTCAAAAATGGTGCCAAACTGTTTCAAGTTCTCCCCTGAAAGGTTTGGCGGTGGAAACAGAAGCCTTTTTATCATAGGAAATGAAATCAGCCCTCGAAGACAAAACTTGTGGGGGGAAAAAATTTTAAGCCCCGGGGTCACAATTTCAGCAAAAATCTGAAATTCTCCAATTCACTCAAAAATGGTGCCAAACTGTTGCAAATTCTCCCCTGAAAGGTTTGGCGGTGTAAACATAAGCCTTTTTATCATAGGAAATGAAATGAGACCTCGAAGACAAAACTTGTGGGGGGGGGGAATTCTAAGCCCCGGGGTCACAATTTCAGCAAAAATCTGAAATTCTCCAATTCACTCAAAAATGGTGCCAAACTGTTGCAAATTCTCCCCTGAAAGGTTTGGCGGAGGAAACAGAAGCCTTTTTATCATAGGCCGAGAAATGAGACCTCGAAGACAAAACCTGTGAAAAAAAAATTTCTAAGCCCCGGGGTCACAATTTCAGCAAAAATCTGAAATTCTCCAATTCACTCAAAGATGGTGCCAAATTGTTGCAAATTGTCTCCTGAAAGGTTTGGCAGTGGAAACAGAAGCCTTTTTATCATAAGCCGAGAAATCAGCCCTCGACAACTAAACCTGTGAAAAAAAAAATTTCTAAGCCCCGGGGTCACAATTTCAGCAAAAATCTGAAATTCTCCAATTCACTCAAAAATGGTGCCAAACTGTTGCAAATTCTCCCCTGAAAGGTTTGGCGGTGGAAACAGAAGGCTTATTATTATAGGAAATGAAATCAGCCCTCGAAGACAAAACCTGTGAAAAAATTTTTTCTAAGCCCCGGGGTCACAATTTCAGCAAAAATCTGAAATTCTCCAATTCACTCAAAAATGGTGCCAAACTGTTGCAAATTCTCCCCTGAAAGGTTTGGCGCTGGAAACAGAAGCCTTTTTATCATAGGCCGAGAAATCAGCCCTCGACAACATAAACTGTGAAAAAAAAAAATTTTAAGCCCCGGGGTCACAATTTCAGCAAACATCTGAAATTCTCCAATTCACTCAAAAATGGTGCCAAACTGTTGCAAATTCTCCCCTGAAAGGTTTGGCGGTGGAAACAGAAGCCTTTTTATCATAGGCCAAGAAATGAGACCTCGAAGACAAAACCTGTGGAAAAAAAAATTTCTAAGCCCCGGGGTCACAATTTCAGCAAAAATCTGAAATTCTCCAATTCACTCAAAAATGGTGCCAAACAGTTGCAAAGTCTCCCCTGAAAGGTTTGGCGGTGGAAACATAAGCCTTTTTATCATAGGCCGAGAAATCAGCCCTCGACAACGTAAACTGTGAAAAAAAAAATTTTCAAGCCCCGGGGTCACAATTTCAGCAAACATCTGAAATTCTCCAATTCACTCAAAAATGGTGCCAAACTGTTGCAAATTCTCCCCTGAAAGGTTTGGCGGTGGAAACAGAAGCCTTTTTATCATAGGCCAAGAAATGAGACCTCGAAGACAAAACCTGTGGAAAAAAAAATTTCTAAGCCCCGGGGTCACAATTTCAGCAAAAATCTGAAATTCTCCAATTCACTCAAAAATGGTGCCAAACAGTTGCAAAGTCTCCCCTGAAAGGTTTGGCGGTGGAAACATAAGCCTTTTTATCATAGGCCGAGAAATCAGCCCTCGACAACGTAAACTGTGAAAAAAAAAATTTTCAAGCCCCGGGGTCACAATTTCAGCAAACATCTGAAATTCTCCAATTCACTCAAAAATGGTGCCAAACTGTTGCAAATTCTCCCCTGAAAGGTTTGGCGGTGGAAACAGAAGCCTTTTTATCATAGGCCAAGAAATGAGACCTCGAAGACAAAACCTGTGAAAAAAAAAATTTCTAAGCCCCGGGGTCACAATTTCAGCCAAAATCTGAAATTCTCCAATTCACTCAAAGATGGTGCCAAACTGTTGCAAATTGTCTCCTGAAAGGTTTGGCGGTGGAAACAGAAGCCTTTTTATCATAAGCCGAGAAATCAGCCCTCGACAACTAAACCTGTGGAAAAGAAAATTTCTAAGCCCCGGGGTCACAATTTCAGCAAAAATCTGAAATTCTCCAATTCACTCAAAAATGGTGCCAAACTGTTGCAAATTCTCCCCTGAAAGGTTTGGCGCTGGAAACAGAAGCCTTTTTATTATAGGAAATGAAATCAGCCCTCGAAGAAAAAACCTGTGAAAAAATTTTTTCTAAGCCCCGGGGTCACAATTTCAGCAAACATCTGAAATTCTCCAATTCACTCAAAAATGGTGCCAAACTGTTGCAAATTCTCCCCTGAAAGGTTTGGCGGTGGAAACAGAAGGCTTATTATTATAGGAAATGAAATCAGCCCTCGAAGACAAAACCTGTGAAAAAAAAATTTCTAAGCCCCGGGGTCACAATTTCAGCAAACATCTGAAATTCTCCAATTCACTCAAAAATGGTGCCAAACTGTTGCAAAATCTCCCCTGAAAGGTTTGGCGGTGTAAACATAAGCCTTTTTATCATAGGAAATGAAATGAGACCTCGAAGACAAAACTTGTGGGGGGGAAAAATTCTAAGCCCCGGGGTCACAATTTCAGCAAAAATCTGAAATTCTCCAATTCACTCAAAAATGGTGCCAAACAGTTGCAAAGTCTCCCCTGAAAGGTTTGGCGGTGGAAACAGAAGCCTTTTTATCATAGGCCGAGAAATCAGCCCACAACAACTTAACCTGTGGAAAAAAAAAATTCTAAGCCCCGGGGTCACAATTTCAGCAAAAATCTGAAATTCTCCAATTCACTCAAAAATGGTGCCAAACAGTTGCAAAGTCTCCCCTGAAAGGTTTGGCGGTGTAAACATAAGCCTTTTTATCATAGGCCGAGAAATCAGCCCTCGACAACTAAACCTGTGGGGAAAAAAATTTCTAAGCGCCGGGGTCACAATTTCAGCAAAAATCTGAAATTCTCCAATTCACTCAAAAATGGTGCCAAACAGTTGCAAAGTCTCCCCTGAAAGGTTTGGCAGTGGAAACAGAAGCCTTTTTATCATAGGAAATGAAATCAGCCCTCGAAGACAAAACCTGTGAAGAAGAAAAATTTCTAAGCCCCGGGGTCACAATTTCAGCAAAAATCTGAAATTCTCCAATTCACTCAAAAATGGTGCCAAACTGTTGCAAATTGTCTCCTGAAAGGTTTGGAGGTGGAAAAATAAGCCTTTTTATCATAAGCCGAGAAATCAGCCCTCGACAACTAAACCTGTGAAAAAATTTTTTTCTAAGCCCCGGGGTCACAATTTCAGCAAAAATCTGAAATTCTCCAATTCACTCAAAAATGGTGCCAGACTGTTGCAAATTCTCCCCTGAAAGGTTTGGCGGTGGAAACAGAAGGCTTATTATTATAGGAAATGAAATCAGCCCTCGAAGACAAAACCTGTGAAAAAAAATTTTCTAAGCCCCGGGGTCACAATTTCAGCAAACATCTGAAATTCTTGAATTCACTCAAAAATGGTGCCAAACTGTTGCAAATTCTCCCCTGAAAGGTTTGGCGGTGAAACATAAGCCTTTTTATCATAGGCCAAGAAATGAGACCTCGAAGACAAAACCTGTGAAGAAGAAAAATTTCAAAGCCCCGGGGTCACAATTTCAGCAAAAATCTGAAATTCTCCAATTCACTCAAAAACGGTGCCAAACTGTTGCAAATTCTCTCCTGAAAGGTTTGGCGGTGGAAACAGAAGGCTTATTATTATAGGCCAAGAAATGAGACCTCGAAGACAAAACCTGTGAAAAAAAAATTTCTAAGCCCCGGGGTCACAATTTCAGCAAAAATCTGAAATTCTCCAATTCACTCAAAAATGGTGCCAAACAGTTGCAAATTCTCCCCTGAAAGGTTTGGCGGTGGAAACAGAAGCCTTTTTATCATAGGCCGAGAAATCAGCCCACAACAACTTAACCTGTGGAAAAAAAAAATTCTAAGCCCCGGGGTCACAATTTCAGCAAAAATCTGAAATTCTCCAATTCACTCAAAAATGGTGCCAAACTGTTGCAAATTCTCCCCTGAAAGGTTTGGCGTTGGAAACAGAAGCCTTTTTATCATAGGCCGAGAAATCAGCCCTCGAAGAAAAAACCTGTGAAGAAGAAAAATTTCTAAGCCCCGGGGTCACAATTTCAGCAAAAATCTGAAATTCTCCAATTCACTCAAAAATGGTGCCAAACTGTTGCAAATTCTCCCCTGAAAGGTTTGGCGGTGGAAACAGAAGGCTTATTATTATAAGCCAAGAAATGAGACCTCGAAGACAAAACCTGTGAAAAAAAAATTTCTAAGCCCCGGGGTCACAATTTCAGCAAAAATCTGAAATTCTCCAATTCACTCAAAGATGGTGCCAAACTGTTGCAAATTGTCTCCTGAAAGGTTTCGCGGTGGAAACATAAGCCTTTTTATCATAAGCTGAGAAATCAGCCCTCGACAACTAAACCTGTGGAAAAAAAAATTTCTAAGCCCCGGGGTCACAATTTCAGCAAAAATCTGAAATTCTCCAATTCACTCAAAAATGGTGCCAAACTGTTGCAAATTCTCCCCTGAAAGGTTTGGCGGTGGAAACAGAAGGCTTATTATTATAGGCCAAGAAATGAGACCTCAAAGACAAAACCTGTGAAAAAAAAATTTCTAAGCCCCGGGGTCACAATTTCAGCAAAAATCTGAAATTCTCCAATTCACTCAAAAATGGTGCCAAACTGTTGCAAATTCTCCCCTGAAAGGTTTGGCGGAGGAAACAGAAGGCTCATTATTATAGGAAATGAAATCAGCCCTCGAAGACAAAACTTGTGGGGGGGGGAAATTCTAAGCCCCGGGGTCACAATTTCAGCAAAAACCTGAAATTCTCCAATTCACTCAAAAATGGAGCCAAACTGTTATAAATTCTCCCCTGAAAGGTTTGGCGGTGGAAACATAAGTCTTTTTATCATAGGCCAAGAAATGAGACCTCGAAGACAAAACCTGTGAAAAATTTTTTTCTAAGCCCCGGGGTCTCAATTTCAGCAAACATCTGAAATTCTTGAATTCACTCAAAAATGGTGCCAAACTGTTGCAAATTCTCCCCTGAAAGGTTTGGCGGTGGAAACAGAAGCCTTTTTATCATAGGCCAAGAAATGAGACCTCGAAGACAAAACCTGTGAAAAAAAAAATTTCTAAGCCCCGGGGTCACAATTTCAGCAAAAATCTGAAATTCTCCAATTCACTCAAAAATGGTGCCAAACAGTTGCAAATTCTCCCCTGAAAGGTTTGGCGGTGGAAACAGAAGGCTTTTTATCATAGGCCGAGAAATCAGCCCTCGACAACTAAACCTGTGGGAAAAAAAATTTCTAAGCCCCGGGGTCACAATTTCAGCAAAAATCTGAAATTCTCCAATTCACTCAAAAATGGTGCCAAACTGTTGCAAATTCTCCCCTGAAAGGTTTGGCGGTGGAAACAGAAGCCTTTTTATCATAGGCCGAGAAATCAGCCCTCGACAACGTAACCTGTGAAAAAAAAAATTTCTAAGCCCCGGGGTCACAATTTCAGCAAAAATCTGAAATTCTCCAATTCACTCAAAAATGGTGCCAAACTGTTGCAAATTCTCCCCTGAAAGGTTTGGCGGTGGAAACAGAAGCCTTTTTATCATAGGAAATGAAATCAGCCCTCGAAGACAAAACTTGTGGGGGAAAAAAATTCTAAGCCCCGGGGTCACAATTTCAGCAAAAATCTGAAATTCTCCAATTCACTCAAAAATGGAGCCAAACTGTTACAAATTCTACCCTGAAAGGTTTGGCGGTGGAAACAGAAGGCTTATTATTATAGGAAATGAAATCAGCCCTCGAAGACAAAACCTGTGAAAAAAAAATTTCTAAGCCCCGGGGTCACAATTTCAGCAAAAATCTGAAATTCTCCAATTCACTCAAAAATGGTGCCAAACTGTTGCAAATTCTCCCCTGAAAGGTTTGGCGGTGGAAACAGAAGCCTTTTTATCATAGGCCGAGAAATCAGCCCTCGAAGAAAAAACCTGTGAAGAAGAAAAATTTCTAAACCCCGGGGTCACAATTTCAGCAAAAATCTGAAATTCTCCAATTCACTCAAAAATGGTGCCAAACTGTTGCAAATTCTCCCCTGAAAGGTTTGGCGGTGGAAACAGAAGGCTTATTATTATAGGCCACGAAATGAGACCTCGAAGACAAAACCTGTGAAAAAAAAATTTCTAAGCCCCGGGGTCACAATTTCAGCCAAAATCTGAAATTCTCCAATTCACTCAAAGATGGTGCCAAACTGTTGCAAATTGTCTCCTGAAAGGTTTGGCGGTGGAAACAGAAGCCTTTTTATCATAAGCCGAGAAATCAGCCCTCGACAACTAAACCTGTGAAAAAAAAAAATTTCTAAGCCCCGGGGTCACAATTTCAGCAAAAATCTGAAATTCTCCAATTCACTCAAAAATGGTGCCAAACTGTTGCAAATTCTCCCCTGAAAGGTTTGGCGGTGGAAACAGAAGGCTTATTATTATAGGAAATGAAATCAGCCCTCGAAGACAAAACCTGTGAAAAAAATTTTTCTAAGCCCCGGGGTCACAATTTCAGCAAACATCTGAAATTCTCCAATTCACTCAAAAATGGTGCCAAACTGTTGCAAATTCTCCCCTGAAAGGTTTGGCGGTGGAAACAGAAGGCTTATTATTATAGGAAATGAAATCAGCCCTCGAAGACAAAACCTGTGAAGAAGAAAAATTTCTAAGCCCCGGGGTCACAATTTCAGCAAAAATCTGAAATTCTCCAATTCACTCAAAAATGGTGCCAAACTGTTGCAAATTCTCCCCTGAAAGGTTTGGCGGAGGAAACAGAAGCCTTTTTATCATAGGCCGAGAAATGAGACCTCGAAGACAAAACCTGTGAAAAAAAAATTTCTAAGCCCCGGGGTCACAATTTCAGCAAAAATCTGAAATTCTCCAATTCACTCAAAGATGGTGCCAAACTGTTGCAAATAGTCTCCTGAAAGGTTTGGCAGTGGAAACAGAAGCCTTTTTATCATAAGCCGAGAAATCAGCCCTCGACAACTAAACCTGTGAAAAAAAAATTTTCTAAGCCCCGGGGTCACAATTTCAGCAAAAATCTGAAATTCTCCAATTCACTCAAAAATGGTGCCAAACTGTTGCAAATTCTCCCCTGAAAGGTTTGGCGGTGGAAACAGAAGGCTTATTATTATAGGAAATGAAATCAGCCCTCGAAGACAAAACCTGTGAAAAAATTTTTTCTAAGCCCCGGGGTCACAATTTCAGCAAACATCTGAAATTCTCCAATTCACTCAAAAATGGTGCCAAACTGTTGCAAATTCTCCCCTGAAAGGTTTGGCGGTGGAAACAGAAGGCTTATTATTATAGGAAATGAAATCAGCCCTCGAAGACAAAACCTGTGAAGAAGAAAAATTTCTAAGCCCCGGGGTCACAATTTCAGCAAAAATCTGAAATTCTCCAATTCACTCAAAAATGGTGCCAAACTGTTTCAAGTTCTCCCCTGAAAGGTTTGGCGGTGGAAACAGAAGCCTTTTTATCATAGGAAATGAAATCAGCCCTCGAAGACAAAACTTGTGGGGGGAAAAAATTTTAAGCCCCGGGGTCACAATTTCAGCAAAAATCTGAAATTCTCCAATTCCCTCAAAAATGGTCCCAAACTGTTGCAAATTCTCCCCTGAAAGGTTTGGCGCTGGAAACAGAAGCCTTTTTATCATAGGCCGAGAAATCAGCCCTCGACAACGTAAACTGTGAAAAAAAAAATTTTAAGCCCCGGGGTCACAATTTCAGCAAACATCTGAAATTCTCCAATTCACTCAAAAATGGTGCCAAACTGTTGCAAATTCTCCCCTGAAAGGTTTGGCGGTGGAAACAGAAGCCTTTTTATCATAGGCCAAGAAATGAGACCTCGAAGACAAAACCTGTGAAAAAAAAAATTTCTAAGCCCCGGGGTCACAATTTCAGCAAAAATCTGAAATTCTCCAATTCACTCAAAAATGGTGCCAAACAGTTGCAAAGTCTCCCCTGAAAGGTTTGGCGGTGTAAACATAAGCCTTTTTATCATAGGCCGAGAAATCAGCCCTCTACAACTAAACCTGTGGGGGAAAAAATTTCTAAGCCCCGGGGTCACAATTTCAGCAAAAATCTGAAATTCTCCAATTCACTCAAAAATGGTGCCAAACTGTTGCAAATTCTCCCCTGAAAGGTTTGGCGGTGGAAACAGAAGTCTTTTTATCATAGGCCGAGAAATCAGCCCTCGACAACGTAACCTGTGAAAAAAAAAATTTCTAAGCCCCGGGGTCACAATTTCAGCAAAAATCTGAAATTCTCCAATTCACTCAAAAATGGTGCCAAACTGTTGCAAATTCTCCCCTGAAAGGTTTGACGGTGGAAACAGAAGGCTTATTATTATAGGAAATGAAATCAGCCCTCGAAGACAAAACCTGTGAAAAAAAATTTTCTAAGCCCCGGGGTCACAATTTCAGCAAAAATCTGAAATTCTCCAATTCACTCAAAAATGGTGCCAAACTGTTGCAAATTCTCCCCTGAAAGGTTTGGCGGTGGAAACAGAAGGCTTATTATTATAGGCCAAGAAATGAGACCTCGAAGACAAAACCTGTGAAAAAAAAATTTCTAAGCCCCGGGGTCACAATTTCAGCAAAAATCTGAAATTCTCCAATTCACTCAAAGATGGTGCCAAACTGTTGCAAATTGTCTCCTGAAAGGTTTGGCGGTGGAAACATAAGCCTTTTTATCATAAGCCGAGAAATCAGCCCTCGACAACTAAACCTGTGGAAAAAAAAATTTCTAAGCCCCGGGGTCACAATTTCAGCAAAAATCTGAAATTCTCCAATTCACTCAAAAATGGTGCCAAACTGTTGCAAATTCTCCCCTGAAAGGTTTGGCGGTGGAAACAGAAGCCTTTTTATCATAGGCCAAGAAATGAGACCTCGAAGACAAAACCTGTGAAGAAGAAAAATTTCTAAGCCCCGGGGTCACAATTTCAGCAAACATCTGAAATTCTCCAATTCACTCAAAAATGGTGCCAAACTGCTGCAAATTCTCCCCTGAAAGGTTTGGCGGTGGAAACAGAAGGCTTATTATTATAGGCCAAGAAATGAGACCTCGAAGACAAAACCTGTGAAAAAAAAATTTCTAAGCCCCGGGGTCACAATTTCAGCAAAAATCTGAAATTCTCCAATTCACTCAAAAATGGTGCCAAACTGTTGCAAATTCTCCCCTGAAAGGTTTGGCAGAGGAAACAGAAGGCTTATTATTATAGGAAATGAAATCAGCCCTCGAAGACAAAACTTGTGGGGGGAAAAAATTCTAAGCCCCGGGGTCACAATTTCAGCAAAAATCTGAAATTCTCCAATTCACTCAAAAATGGAGCCAAACTGTTATAAATTCTCCCCTGAAAGGTTTGGCGGTGGAAACAGAAGCCTTTTTATCATAGGCCGAGAAATCAGCCCTCGACAACTAAACCTGTGGGGAAAAAAAATTCTAAGCCCCAGGGTCACAATTTCAGCAAAAATCTGAAATTCTCCAATTCACTCAAAAATGGTGCCAAACTGTTACAAATTCTCCCCTGAAAGGTTTGGCGGTGGAAACATAAGCCTTTTTATCATAGGCCAAGAAATGAGACCTCGAAGACAAAACATGTGAAAAAAAATTTTCTAAGCCCCGGGGTCACAATTTCAGCAAACATCTGAAATTCTTGAATTCACTCAAAAATGGTGCCAAACTGTTGCAAATTCTCCCCTGAAAGGTTTGGCGGTGGAAACAGAAGCCTTTTTATCATAGGCCAAGAAATGAGACCTCGAAGACAAAACCTGTGAAAAAAAAAAATTCTAAGCCCCGGGGTCACAATTTCAGCAAAAATCTGAAATTCTCCAATTCACTCAAAAATGGTGCCAAACTGTTGCAAATTCTCCCCTGAAAGGTTTGGCGGTGGAAACAGAAGGCTTATTATTATAGGAAATGAAATCAGCCCTCGAAGACAAAACCTGTGAAAAAAAAATTTCTAAGCCCCGGGGTCACAATTTCAGCAAAAATCTGAAATTCTTGAATTCACTCAAAAATGGTGCCAAACTGTTGCAAATTCTCCCCTGAAAGGTTTGGCGTTGGAAACAGAAGCCTTTTTATCATAGGCCGAGAAATCAGCCCTCGAAGAAAAAACCTGTGAAGAAGAAAAATTTCTAAGCCCCGGGGTCACAATTTCAGCAAAAATCTGAAATTCTCCAATTCACTCAAAAATGGTGCCAAACTGTTGCAAATTCTCCCCTGAAAGGTTTGGCGGAGGAATCAGAAGCCTTTTTATCATAGGCCAAGAAATGAGACCTCGAAGACAAAACCTGTGAAGAAGAAAAATTTCTAAGCCCCGGGGTCACAATTTCAGCAAAAATCTGAAATTCTCCAATTCACTCAAAAATGGTGCCAAACTGTTGCAAATTCTCCCCTGAAAGGTTTGGCGGTGGAAACAGAAGGCTTATTATTATAGGCCAAGAAATGAGACCTCGAAGACAAAACCTGTGAAAAAAATTTTTTTAAGCCCCGGGGTCACAATTTCAGTAAAAATCTGAAATTCTCCAATTCACTCAAAAATGGTGCCAAACTGTTGCAAATTCTCCCCTGAAAGGTTTGGCGGTGGAAACAGAAGCCTTTTTATCATAGGCCGAGAAATCAGCCCTCGACAACGTAACCTGTGAAAAAAAAAATTTCTAAGCCCCGGGGTCACAACTTCAGCAAAAATCTGAAATTCTCCAATTCACTCAAAAATGGTGCCAAACTGTTGCAAATTCTCCCCTGAAAGGTTTGGCGGTGGAAACAGAAGGCTTATTATTATAGGCCAAGAAATGAGACCTCGAAGACAAAACCTGTGAAAAAAAAATTTCTAAGCCCCGGGGTCACAATTTCAGCAAAAATCTGAAATTCTCCAATTCACTCAAAGATGGTGCCAAACTGTTGCAAATTGTCTCCTGAAAGGTTTGGCGGTGGAAACATAAGCCTTTTTATCATAAGCCGAGAAATCAGCCCTCGACAACTAAACCTGTGGAAAAAAAAATTTCTAAGCCCCGGGGTCACAATTTGAGCAAAAATCTGAAATTCTCCAATTCACTCAAAAATGGTGCCAAACTGTTGCAAATTCTCCCCTGAAAGGTTTGGCGGTGGAAACAGAAGCCTTTTTATCATAGGCCAAGAAATGAGACCTCGAAGACAAAACCTGTGAAGAAGAAAAATTTCTAAGCCCCGGGGTCACAATTTCAGCAAACATCTGAAATTCTCCAATTCACTCAAAAATGGTGCCAAACTGTTGCAAATTCTCCCCTGAAAGGTTTGGCGGTGGAAACAGAAGGCTTATTATTATAGGCCAAGAAATGAGACCTCGAAGACAAAACCTGTGAAAAAAAAATTTCTAAGCCCCGGGGTCACAATTTCAGCAAAAATCTGAAATTCTCCAATTCACTCAAAAATGGTGCCAAACTGTTGCAAATTCTCCCCTGAAAGGTTTGGCAGAGGAAACAGAAGGCTTATTATTATAGGAAATGAAATCAGCCCTCGAAGACAAAACTTGTGGGGGGAAAAAATTCTAAGCCCCGGGGTCACAATTTCAGCAAAAATCTGAAATTCTCCAATTCACTCAAAAATGGAGCCAAACTGTTATAAATTCTCCCCTGAAAGGTTTGGCGGTGGAAACAGAAGCCTTTTTATCATAGGCCGAGAAATCAGCCCTCGACAACTAAACCTGTGGGGAAAAAAAATTCTAAGCCCCAGGGTCACAATTTCAGCAAAAATCTGAAATTCTCCAATTCACTCAAAAATGGTGCCAAACTGTTACAAATTCTCCCCTGAAAGGTTTGGCGGTGGAAACATAAGCCTTTTTATCATAGGCCAAGAAATGAGACCTCGAAGACAAAACATGTGAAAAAAATTTTTCTAAGCCCCGGGGTCACAATTTCAGCAAACATCTGAAATTCTTGAATTCACTCAAAAATGGTGCCAAACTGTTGCAAATTCTCCCCTGAAAGGTTTGGCGGTGGAAACAGAAGCCTTTTTATCATAGGCCAAGAAATGAGACCTCGAAGACAAAACCTGTGAAAAAAAAAAATTCTAAGCCCCGGGGTCACAATTTCAGCAAAAATCTGAAATTCTCCAATTCACTCAAAAATGGTGCCAAACTGTTGCAAATTCTCCCCTGAAAGGTTTGGCGGTGGAAACAGAAGGCTTATTATTATAGGAAATGAAATCAGCCCTCGAAGACAAAACCTGTGAAAAAAAAATTTCTAAGCCCCGGGGTCACAATTTCAGCAAAAATCTGAAATTCTCCAATTCACTCAAAAATGGTGCCAAACTGTTGCAAATTCTCCCCTGAAAGGTTTGGCGTTGGAAACAGAAGCCTTTTTATCATAGGCCGAGAAATCAGCCCTCGAAGAAAAAACCTGTGAAGAAGAAAAATTTCTAAGCCCCGGGGTCACAATTTCAGCAAAAATCTGAAATTCTCCAATTCACTCAAAAATGGTGCCAAACTGTTGCAAATTCTCCCCTGAAAGGTTTGGCGGAGGAAACAGAAGCCTTTTTATCATAGGCCAAGAAATGAGACCTCGAAGACAAAACCTGTGAAGAAGAAAAATTTCTAAGCCCCGGGGTCACAATTTCAGCAAAAATCTGAAATTCTCCAATTCACTCAAAAATGGTGCCAAACTGTTGCAAATTCTCCCCTGAAAGGTTTGGCGGTGGAAACAGAAGGCTTATTATTATAGGCCAAGAAATGAGACCTCGAAGACAAAACCTGTGAAAAAAATTTTTTTAAGCCCCGGGGTCACAATTTCAGCAAAAATCTGAAATTCTCCAATTCACTCAAAAATGGTGCCAAACTGTTGCAAATTCTCCCCTGAAAGGTTTGGCGGTGTAAACATAAGCCTTTTTATCATAGGAAATGAAATGAGACCTCGAAGACAAAACTTGTGGGGGGGGGGAATTCTAAGCCCCGGGGTCACAATTTCAGCCAAAATCTGAAATTCTCCAATTCACTCAAAGATGGTGCCAAACTGTTGCAAATTGTCTCCTGAAAGGTTTGGCGGTGGAAACAGAAGCCTTTTTATCATAAGCCGAGAAATCAGCCCTCGACAACTAAACCTGTGAAAAAAAAAAATTTCTAAGCCCCGGGGTCACAATTTCAGCAAAAATCTGAAATTCTCCAATTCACTCAAAAATGGTGCCAAACTGTTGCAAATTCTCCCCTGAAAGGTTTGGCGGTGGAAACAGAAGGCTTATTATTATAGGAAATGAAATCAGCCCTCGAAGACAAAACCTGTGAAAAAAATTTTTCTAAGCCCCGGGGTCACAATTTCAGCAAACATCTGAAATTCTCCAATTCACTCAAAAATGGTGCCAAACTGTTGCAAATTCTCCCCTGAAAGGTTTGGCGGTGGAAACAGAAGGCTTATTATTATAGGAAATGAAATCAGCCCTCGAAGACAAAACCTGTGAAGAAGAAAAATTTCTAAGCCCCGGGGTCACAATTTCAGCAAAAATCTGAAATTCTCCAATTCACTCAAAAATGGTGCCAAACTGTTGCAAATTCTCCCCTGAAAGGTTTGGCGGAGGAAACAGAAGCCTTTTTATCATAGGCCGAGAAATGAGACCTCGAAGACAAAACCTGTGAAAAAAAATTTTCTAAGCCCCGGGGTCACAATTTCAGCAAAAATCTGAAATTCTCCAATTCACTCAAAGATGGTGCCAAACTGTTGCAAATTGTCTCCTGAAAGGTTTGGCAGTGGAAACAGAAGCCTTTTTATCATAAGCCGAGAAATCAGCCCTCGACAACTAAACCTGTGAAAAAAAAATTTTCTAAGCCCCGGGGTCACAATTTCAGCAAAAATCTGAAATTCTCCAATTCACTCAAAAATGGTGCCAAACTGTTGCAAATTCTCCCCTGAAAGGTTTGGCGGTGGAAACAGAAGGCTTATTATTATAGGAAATGAAATCAGCCCTCGAAGACAAAACCTGTGAAAAAATTTTTTCTAAGCCCCGGGGTCACAATTTCAGCAAACATCTGAAATTCTCCAATTCACTCAAAAATGGTGCCAAACTGTTGCAAATTCTCCCCTGAAAGGTTTGGCGGTGGAAACAGAAGGCTTATTATTATAGGAAATGAAATCAGCCCTCGAAGACAAAACCTGTGAAGAAGAAAAATTTCTAAGCCCCGGGGTCACAATTTCAGCAAAAATCTGAAATTCTCCAATTCACTCAAAAATGGTGCCAAACTGTTTCAAGTTCTCCCCTGAAAGGTTTGGCGGTGGAAACAGAAGCCTTTTTATCATAGGAAATGAAATCAGCCCTCGAAGACAAAACTTGTGGGGGGAAAAAATTTTAAGCCCCGGGGTCACAATTTCAGCAAAAATCTGAAATTCTCCAATTCCCTCAAAAATGGTCCCAAACTGTTGCAAATTCTCCCCTGAAAGGTTTGGCGCTGGAAACAGAAGCCTTTTTATCATAGGCCGAGAAATCAGCCCTCGACAACGTAAACTGTGAAAAAAAAAATTTTAAGCCCCGGGGTCACAATTTCAGCAAACATCTGAAATTCTCCAATTCACTCAAAAATGGTGCCAAACTGTTGCAAATTCTCCCCTGAAAGGTTTGGCGGTGGAAACAGAAGCCTTTTTATCATAGGCCAAGAAATGAGACCTCGAAGACAAAACCTGTGAAAAAAAAAATTTCTAAGCCCCGGGGTCACAATTTCAGCAAAAATCTGAAATTCTCCAATTCACTCAAAAATGGTGCCAAACAGTTGCAAAGTCTCCCCTGAAAGGTTTGGCGGTGTAAACATAAGCCTTTTTATCATAGGCCGAGAAATCAGCCCTCTACAACTAAACCTGTGGGGGAAAAAATTTCTAAGCCCCGGGGTCACAATTTCAGCAAAAATCTGAAATTCTCCAATTCACTCAAAAATGGTGCCAAACTGTTGCAAATTCTCCCCTGAAAGGTTTGGCGGTGGAAACAGAAGTCTTTTTATCATAGGCCGAGAAATCAGCCCTCGACAACGTAACCTGTGAAAAAAAAAATTTCTAAGCCCCGGGGTCACAATTTCAGCAAAAATCTGAAATTCTCCAATTCACTCAAAAATGGTGCCAAACTGTTGCAAATTCTCCCCTGAAAGGTTTGACGGTGGAAACAGAAGGCTTATTATTATAGGAAATGAAATCAGCCCTCGAAGACAAAACCTGTGAAAAAAAATTTTCTAAGCCCCGGGGTCACAATTTCAGCAAAAATCTGAAATTCTCCAATTCACTCAAAAATGGTGCCAAACTGTTGCAAATTCTCCCCTGAAAGGTTTGGCGGTGGAAACAGAAGGCTTATTATTATAGGCCAAGAAATGAGACCTCGAAGACAAAACCTGTGAAAAAAAAATTTCTAAGCCCCGGGGTCACAATTTCAGCAAAAATCTGAAATTCTCCAATTCACTCAAAGATGGTGCCAAACTGTTGCAAATTGTCTCCTGAAAGGTTTGGCGGTGGAAACATAAGCCTTTTTATCATAAGCCGAGAAATCAGCCCTCGACAACTAAACCTGTGGAAAAAAAAATTTCTAAGCCCCGGGGTCACAATTTCAGCAAAAATCTGAAATTCTCCAATTCACTCAAAAATGGTGCCAAACTGTTGCAAATTCTCCCCTGAAAGGTTTGGCGGTGGAAACAGAAGCCTTTTTATCATAGGCCAAGAAATGAGACCTCGAAGACAAAACCTGTGAAGAAGAAAAATTTCTAAGCCCCGGGGTCACAATTTCAGCAAACATCTGAAATTCTCCAATTCACTCAAAAATGGTGCCAAACTGCTGCAAATTCTCCCCTGAAAGGTTTGGCGGTGGAAACAGAAGGCTTATTATTATAGGCCAAGAAATGAGACCTCGAAGACAAAACCTGTGAAAAAAAAATTTCTAAGCCCCGGGGTCACAATTTCAGCAAAAATCTGAAATTCTCCAATTCACTCAAAAATGGTGCCAAACTGTTGCAAATTCTCCCCTGAAAGGTTTGGCAGAGGAAACAGAAGGCTTATTATTATAGGAAATGAAATCAGCCCTCGAAGACAAAACTTGTGGGGGGAAAAAATTCTAAGCCCCGGGGTCACAATTTCAGCAAAAATCTGAAATTCTCCAATTCATTCAAAAATGGAGCCAAACTGTTATAAATTCTCCCCTGAAAGGTTTGGCGGTGGAAACAGAAGCCTTTTTATCATAGGCCGAGAAATCAGCCCTCGACAACTAAACCTGTGGGGAAAAAAAATTCTAAGCCCCAGGGTCACAATTTCAGCAAAAATCTGAAATTCTCCAATTCACTCAAAAATGGTGCCAAACTGTTACAAATTCTCCCCTGAAAGGTTTGGCGGTGGAAACATAAGCCTTTTTATCATAGGCCAAGAAATGAGACCTCGAAGAAAAAACATGTGAAAAAAAATTTTCTAAGCCCCGGGGTCACAATTTCAGCAAACATCTGAAATTCTTGAATTCACTCAAAAATGGTGCCAAACTGTTGCAAATTCTCCCCTGAAAGGTTTGGCGGTGGAAACAGAAGCCTTTTTATCATAGGCCAAGAAATGAGACCTCGAAGACAAAACCTGTGAAAAAAAAAAATTCTAAGCCCCGGGGTCACAATTTCAGCAAAAATCTGAAATTCTCCAATTCACTCAAAAATGGTGCCAAACTGTTGCAAATTCTCCCCTGAAAGGTTTGGCGGTGGAAACAGAAGGCTTATTATTATAGGAAATGAAATCAGCCCTCGAAGACAAAACCTGTGAAAAAAAAATTTCTAAGCCCCGGGGTCACAATTTCAGCAAAAATCTGAAATTCTTGAATTCACTCAAAAATGGTGCCAAACTGTTGCAAATTCTCCCCTGAAAGGTTTGGCGTTGGAAACAGAAGCCTTTTTATCATAGGCCGAGAAATCAGCCCTCGAAGAAAAAACCTGTGAAGAAGAAAAATTTCTAAGCCCCGGGGTCACAATTTCAGCAAAAATCTGAAATTCTCCAATTCACTCAAAAATGGTGCCAAACTGTTGCAAATTCTCCCCTGAAAGGTTTGGCGGAGGAAACAGAAGCCTTTTTATCATAGGC